>NC_056733.1:299046487-299051487 GCF_019279795.1 Protopterus annectens
TGTTTGCCAGTAGCAACCTCTTCATTAGTTACAGATCTCTTTAATGTGGAATTATTCAGATGACTTTTACTTCTGCAGAGATTGTGCTTATTGAGTGATATTGGTGGATTGTAATGACAGAGGTTTGAGTGGCCTTTTATGGTTGAAATTTTCTGAAATGGGTAATTTTGTCATTATTGGTTCATTTTGTTTTATTGCTTATTCGAAGAATGCTCAAAACTACAAATTTAAAACACATTCTAACAAGTGGTGCTGTATTGTACAAGGAATATAATTTAATACAATCAGGAAGGTGAATCAAAGAACACATACATGTATGCATGGCCCCAAAAATGTGTGCAAAGAGCCTGTGGTTTGAAAACAGTCCAAAGGTAAACTTAATCCTCCACTGGCTAGGTGCATTTTCTTTGAATGTGGGTTTTCAAGCCATTTCAATGAATGTGAGTTTCAAGGGCAGAGGACTTTACTGCTCAAGCCAAGTCTGTTTTCATTGTCAGACTGTATTGTTTGTTTAGCAAGTGGCTATCAGTGTTTGTGCTATTTTATTTCAATATCTGTAATCATTGTAGAAGTAAAGAAGAAAACATTATGCACACTGACAGGTTTGAACAGTGTTTATGATAACTGAAGAGAAATAGCCAAGTAACTGAACACTGGAATGGCTGCGGAGGGCACTACTGCTGGGGGTGTAGGGGGTTGCTACAGGAGGGGCTGCTCTGGGGGGACCTGATCTATTACCCTGTCTAGGGCTCCATTTGACCATGATCCAGCTCTGGTATTTTGTGCTGTTATTTACTGTAAATTATCAGAAGTTGGAATGAAACAACAAAGTGTCAGTTGTAATAAATAATAAGCGCTTTCATTCCATGTTTGGCAATAAAGGAATGAAAGAGATTATTATTTAACAACTGGCAATTCATTGTTTCATTCCAACTTCCAATAGTTTATAGTTTTCACTGTTATTTACTGTTAATTAATAACTGTCATATTGTTGAACATGCCAGTACAGTTCTGTATACTGTGGACCTCAACTGAAGTGGCAGCAGCCCACCCAGGTACATTCTGGGCAGTCATTTATGAAGTAATAACAGTACAATTAATAATGACAATTATTATAGTGATGATAAAATAAGACTTAAAGCAGGCAGGAAACTGGAGTAACTTTGACTCTGCTGTTAATGTGTTTTAAAACAAAGAGAGAGAAGGTCACACAAAAAAAGTCAATCAATAAAAACTAAATGAAAACTCCAGCCAAGCTATCCACAGCTAGTGGGGTTTGGCTTTACTGGCCTGAAATTGTCCATTGAAATGACTTAAAAAGAAATAAGCTGGTGCATTCAAAATCACCATATAGCTGAAACACCTGATGTTCTTAAGAGTCATTTGCATATATCCCATGTGCTCTGTTACTGTTTTCAGAAGAAGTTAATACAGTGTCTTCCTTGCCTTAAGTCTTCTTTTTTTCATTTGTTCATTATTGCAAGTTGGCCCCAGTTTTGTTAGATTTTTAAAGTCTTGCAAGAAACATTAATTTATTTAAAAGAATAAAAATACTATGTGATTTTATTCTGCTTATAATAAAGCTTCTTGTCTGACTTTAAACCTTCAGTTAGATTATATTTATTAGTATTGTTATTTTTCAAGTTACTCAGTTTTTGCTGCATTTCTGTTTTATTTAATTGAACAAATGGAAAAAATAGAGTAGGCTGAGCTTGAAAGTGGTAAACAGCTTTTGCTCACAGTTCTTCTTTAAACCTCAAAACCTCATAGCTCAAGGAATAAAGCCAAAAATGTAATGGGTCAGGAAAAAGGTCAAAGGTCCAGAATCAGGAACAGATTTTAAGTATAAAATTGTTCTTATATGCATAGTTGCTAGAATAACAGGTTTTGCATTAGCATGCATTTTTCTGAAGGATATGAAGTCTGAAACTCAAATGTCTATCATTATTTAAGTTTTCCAACACTCATAAATTTGCCAGAAAACCACAGATCATATTAGAAACAGACCAAAAGTATGATATAAAATCAGGGACAATAAAACGTGTGCTCTAATTTCTCAACCTCTTAGGGCATGAATCACGGATAAAGAGTATGAAAGGCTCAAAATCATGGGCAAAGTTTAAGCTTTACTCTTGCCACCAAAGCAATAGATGAAGGTAAAACAGTTCACACCACATTACCTTGACCTGGACAAGCCTTTTGACACAATCCCCTACTCAGGTATAGCATAAAAGCTGAATAAACTGAGAATAAACCCTTACATCACTAACTGGACTGCCAACTGGCTCACAGGATGCAGGAGATTAAAAAAGGGAAGACTATGTCTAGAAAGAGACCAGTCACCAATGGATTCCCACAGGGTTCGATGCTGAGACTTTTCCTGTTTGGCATCTACTTCTCAGAATTAAAAGGAAATACTGAAAGGCTTTATCTGACTAAATCTGAGATGACTGCAAGCTAGGAGCAGTTATTGAATCCCCAAATTACTTAACCATCATGCAGGAAGGTTTGTCCCAAACAATAACTGGTGCCAGAATCATGAATTGAAACTAAACTCCAAAAAGACATTATTGTATTCCATGGGAAGCCGTCAACCCCAGGGAACTACCAAACTGATAATAACCCCCGAGAGCTGACCCAGTTGTTTGGCATTTGGGAACTTGTGTGGACAGTGACCAAAATTTTGACAAACATGTGCCCAGTGTCATAAGAAAGTCTTTCTATATTTCACAGCCTATGAACAAATTGACTGCAACTAGATCTAGATATGTTATTGTCCCACTTTGCTAAGCCCTCATTAGGTCAATCATTTTGTATAATGCCCACTTTGGCATGTATCTGTCCAGATGCATGCAACAACTGGAATGCACACAGAAATATCTTACTAAAAGGATACAAGTCCTAAACTATAGGTCTTGGATGGATCACCTAAATGCCCTATCACTATACTCAGTATCCTGCTGAGTACTAAGAGGTGACCTGTGTCAGGCATGCAAGGCATCCTCCAACCCATTACTGAAGGACCTACTGTACATCAGCAAGTCAAATGGCATAAAAAATAGTCCATGTATCTAAACAGAATAGTGTGGAGAAATGGATATATATCACAGAAGATGCAACTGTGCCAGAACAGACTCTTCATTCAAGTAAAACAAAGCTCATCCCCATCCATATTATAATGCAACTTTAATCTAAGGATGGGTACTAGAAAATGCACCCCAAGATTGCCCCTTGTGCCACTAATGGATCAAGGCAGTTCCTAAATGCTGCATCCCTTACATGGGTCCCCTCAACTTATATATGATGTGATTACAGTTATTCTCACTAGGACTAATACAGAATTATCAGCCATGGGATGGATAAGACCAATTAGGAAATGTTAATTCAAGCACCAAAAGGGAAATTGGCTAAGTTTAAAATTTCCTCCAAGTGAGCCCATGCTGAGGTAGTAAATAGCTTTAAAAAATTGCCCTTTTTAGATCACTAGGTGCCCTTCTCAACATATGCCCCTGCCTAGCTTTCAACAGCTTCTGGCTTCTCTGTTTATTGCCCTGAAAACTGTAAGATGAAGTGCTACAGGTTTAACAGTATCATACATGATTTATTCTTTGGATAATGGAATTATGTTGTTCAGCAACTGACTTTTTCTTGTAAGGTAAGTTACACTTAACTCTAGTGCTCTGTAATGTCAACATAAGCACAAAACAGCTGAGAGCTACAACCCATGACTCCTCTGTTACTGTGTGAAATTAATGCACAGTCACACAGAAACTAGAAGTCAAGTGTAACCTCATCAGATGACATCTGATATTGGTATGTTTTTACAGTGACTCACTCTTCTATTGCATGTCCAAGTATAAACTTAAAGAGCAACTCTCTGTTATTACAAGATTTAAAATAAACTGTATAAACAAACTGTATTTTCACAGATCTTATATAGTTCTTGTTTCTGTTACCTTATTCATGAAATTAACAAACTTAATACTGCAGATAATGTAACACTTATTTTACAGTTTACTTGGAAATTAATGTCCCATGCTATGTAGTTACTATTTAACACAGTCAGGCTGAAAAGTGCAATAAGCCACCAATAAAAAATGTTTTATGGATAAAGTGACTGCTCTCCCTTGCTCTGTCTATATGTCTATATATTTGGGTCTACCAAATTAAATTGACAGACCCAAATATCGGCATTGCTAATGTTAACAACAAAACTTTGACAATTCAGACCTTGACAGGTAACTACACATGTGAAGAGCAATAACCTCTGTGCATCCAAGAGTTAAAAAAAAGAAAAAGTATAATTTTTTGCCGCAGTCAAGCACTCCCCTTCCACCCGACACAACCCCTGCTAAATTACAATTATAACTCCGAAACTGCATAATCTCAGGAAAATGACATATTCCTCAAGCCTGGGGATACTGTGATCTTTCACCTCTGTTAACCATCTGTTTTGTAGACAAAATAGATGTGACCTTAAACAACTTGGATTAAATTTGTTTCTGCCATATTTATTTATATATAAATATATACATAAACTTGTTTGTATGTGTATACATTTTTATTTCTTTTATTTATTTATTTGCAGTTTGTTTGCCAGGATAGTCCAGTTGGGCCTTGAAGAATGCATTTTCAGTGGAGTCCTGGGGAGAAAAGCTCCAGAAAATATGATAATACAAAATACAAAAATACAAAAAATAGAAAAAATACAATAATACAAGATGCAAAATACAAACTTATGAACAGTAGATGCAAGATGCAAAAATACAAACTTATACACAGTAGATGCAATAAGTCACAAGAATACAGTATAAGATTTGCACAATTAAGAGTGAATTTTAAAACAAAGTAATGTGTTTGCCGAAGATTGGCATTATGGGATCATGGCTGGTATACTGAATTGACTTCATTACAGTTCTTATACAAGTATTGTAATTACTACCATTATCATACAGTTCTCATGATTCCTACCACTATTGTTACAAGCTATTGGACTTCTT
>NC_056733.1:299053987-299083987 GCF_019279795.1 Protopterus annectens
ACTCACTAATGGAGTTAGATTCACTTATCTATAACCTTGGCGGTAGCTCCAGGAGTTCCAGGGACTTTGTGTCGGAGAAGCTTGACTAAGAATCTGGAACAAAAGCCTCGTTTCCTTAGGAAGGAACTGCAACCTGTCTTTATTGGATTAATCCTTTTTATACAGGAAAGCCAGATTAACTCTACAATCTGCAGCAGGCCTTTGGATTTATTTTTCTTATACAGGAAAGCCAGATTAAGCATTGGTGTCTATGCCCTCTCCCTCACAAGTCAGTATATATGGCACTGAGAAGGCTGCCATCACAAACACTGCACCTCAAACACCACCCACACCAACACAACACACACCCATGTATGCAGAAGTCCTCAACAAAAACATACCCAAACAAAAGAGACCTCTGCGGCAAAAACACACACAAACTCTACTGCCCACCACAGCACACACCACACTTAGTCCACACACCTGTGTCTCACAGCCACTAAGGTCTAAACAATAGGAAACTCAATTGTGAGACACACAGATGTGCCCCTCACCAGGCTGGATAAGGAGAAAGTCACGCTTAGTTGTTTGTCAGGTGCCAGAATCCTCCATATCACCCATGCACTCAAGTCTCTCAACAGCAGGTATGGTTATGACTCTAACAACAAAACAGCCAGCACTCAGCTGGAGCAAATATGTAATGTAATGTACAAAAACAGACGGGTTTCGGCCCACAGGCCTTTAAAAAGACCTGTGGGCTGAACTGGTCTGTTTTTGCACATTACATCAGATGTTTGCTCCAGCTGAGTGCTGGCTGTTTTGTTGTTTTTTTCTTTGCTTTTTGAGCCTGTGCACCTGCCATCCCTTGCAGAGGTTTTGGTTTGGGGATTTTGATGGTTATGACTCTGCCATAGTTCATGTTACCATGAATGACTTGAGACATACCTCCCTGGACTATATGAAAAGTGACATGATCGAGCTTGTTCAATATGTGTCCCAGGCAGGTATGTTCCTAGCCTTAAGCAGCATTCTACCGCCACCCAGAATGATGGTTCAATACAAACAGACAATGATTGACTAACAATTGGCTAAATTTCTGGTGTCATTCCAATGGTATCCAGTACCTGACAGCCTGGGAAGACATGCTCGACAGACCATGATGCTTTGCCAGAGATGTACTGCATCTATCTCCCTTGGGCTTCAGGCTCTGGCAAAGGCTCTTGCCTCCCCCATAGTACCTTTTTTAGGCAATGCCATGAGATCAAAACTACCAACATGAAAATGTCATCAAAACGCAAATTAAAGGTCATGCTGCTAAACACTAGGAGTCTAAACATGAGACTGCACTCATTGCAAGCATTCTTAACCCTGGAAGATGCTGACATTTGTGCAGTCACAGAAACTTGGTTCAAAGCTGTGGAGGGCACCCCAGCCATACCACGTTACTCATCATATCATACATTTAGACCCCAAAATGTGGGCAGCAAAGCAAAAGGAGGTGGAGTTACAATAAAGACATACAAACCTCCAGGCTGGTCAAAAGAGTATGATGCACAGGATACACTCCAGGTGCAGTTAACCATTGACAAGACCCCTATTCAAATCATAGCTAGCTACAGGCCCCCAACTTTGAATCAAGATGCCCACTTCACCTATCTGGACCTCTTTGAATCTGTCAAGAGTCAACCCTTTACCCTGATCCTGGGTGACTTTAACTGTCCAACCATGGGTTGGAAGAACTACTCATGCCAAAACACAAATGCCCAGAGATTCCTTGATTTCATCAATGCAAATGCCTTGGACAAGCTTGTTGACGCCCCCACAAGAGGTGATAATATCTTGGACTTGGTATTAACCAACATGAGTAACCACCGCAGCATCCCTACAGTGTCATCCTCCCTGGTAAGATCTGAACACAAAGCAGTCACTTTTGAAGTCACCATCTCCCCCAACCCCCTCCCCCACCCCCAGCTAGGATCAAACAAAAACACTTCTCCAAAGCTGATTACAACCTTCTGAGGGAAGGTATAAACAGCTTCATAGTCTCCACCAACTCCATAGGAACTGGCACATATGGTCAGTTATGTCCAAACCTACACCAAGGTACTACATGAGCATTTATATAGCTGCATGAAATCAGTAATACCCAACAGGACAAATATCCTCCTCCTCAAGGAAGAGTAAACCTGCCTGGTGGACATCTGCAATAAATAATCTCTATAATAAAAGGAAAAACTTGCAGTCCAGGACCAAGAAGGAGAAGGTACCTAATTGGAAGCAATAGCTCCTTAGCCTGAACAAGCAAATAAGAGCACTAGTGAAATCCTCCAAAGCAAACGTCGAATCCAAACTGGCCACATGTACTAAAGACAGTCATAAGACCTTCTTCACATATGTCTGCAATCTCAAAGGAAGCACTCAGATCTGCTCAGAACTGGTGGTCAAGAACACCACATACACAAATACCATAGATATAGCTAACCTGCTAGCAGACAGGTTCAGTGAACTCCTCACCCCTCTGTCCACCCATCAGTAAATCAGGACATCCCCAGCACATGCCCCCTTCTCCTTATCTCTAGGAAGCAAGTCATCACTGCCCTCTCAAATGCAAAAAATAAAGCCTCCATGGGACCCAAAAACATCCTAGGCTGCATTCTACATGAACTCAGGCAGGAACTTGCAGCACCAATCGGCACCCTATTCAAACAAAGCCTGAGTACCATCTTCATCCCAGCTTAGTGGAGGACAGCCACTGTCATCCCTTTGCACAAAGATGGAGTGTCCACCAATCCAGGAAATTATAGACCCATCAGCCTGACTAGCCTGATCTGTAAGGCCATGGAATGGATTATCATGGATCTCATTAACAAGGGCATTGGCAACCTCTAAACACTCAACCCTACACAGTTTGGTTTTGTCAAGGTTAAGTCAAGCCTGTAAAATTTGGTCGACTTCGTTGAGACAGTCATCAAAACCATGGATGAGGGGAAGAAGGTACACACCGCCTACCTTGACCTGGCCAAAGAATTTGATACTATTCTCCACTCAGGTATAATAGATAAACTCTCTTAACTATGCTCCAATCCATATGTTACCAGATGAGTAGAAAACTGGCTCACTGATAGAACCCACCTAGTCAAAATAGGGGAAACCACCTCAAGCAGTAGACCCATAATGAGTGGTGTAACCCAGAGGTAAATTTTGGGGCCTCTGTTTGGGATATACTTTTCTGAGGTGCAGGACAGAACCAGTGGGTGATGGCTGATCAAGTTTGCAGATGACTGCAAGCTGGGTGCTGTCATCAATTTCCCTAGTGATGTTGACATCCTCCAAGAGGGTCTCACCCAAACAAATGACTGGTGTCAGAAACATGGCCTCAAACTGCATGCCAAAAAATGCATCATCTTCCCCTTTGGGGAGAGTGACATCCCCACAAATTATCAAATTAATAACAAGGTCCTAAGCACGCAATCAGTTGTGAGGGACTTGGGCAGCCAGGTTGACAGTAAACTGACTTTTGACCACCATATTGTCTCCGTTGTACGGAAAGCTTTCTACATGGCTCACCTCATCAATAAGGGTATCTCATCCAGGGACAAGTAGGTCATAACATCCCTGTATTCTTCCCTTATAAGACCTGTTATTGAGTATAATGCCCCTTTTGGCATGTACTTTACAAAGCAGGTGCAGCAGCTGGAGAGACCACAGAGGTTCCTCACCAGAAGAATCCAGGGCCTCAAACATCTACCCTACACAGATAGGTTAAAAGTCCTCTTCCTCTACTAAGTCTCATACAGACTCTTCAGAGGTGATCTCTGTTTGGCATACAAAGCAATCTCAGACCTTACCTTAATGGGACTGCTGTATATCTGCAAGTCAAGCTCCACTCAAGTAATCCACATGCGTGACCTCAACCCAGTCTGTGACAGTAATAGGACTTGCTGGAGAGTCAGATTTGTGTTCCAGAGATTCCGCCTTCTGTGGAATAGACTGCCTCTCCATGTCAAGCACAGTACCTCATTAACCCTTTTTAAGTGCAACCTGGATAACTGGATGGGAACAGAAAATACACCTCTGGGATTCCAACTGTGTCCCTGCTGGACAGGGGCAATGGGGACTTGTCAGAACATGGGCTAAATTCTTCACTAGGCTTGTAAGGCCCTCAGGACCAATAGCCTAGTAACTTCCTATGATCCTGTGATCCTATGAACTCTACAAATTGCAGCAGGCCTTTTATATTGTTGTATCTACTTGGTCAGGGGGTACAAGCACTTGAAAAATGTAGGAACTATTCCTTAATTTTGTCAAGTTAGACTGTCTGCTTAATACTGCTATATTTGTTTTGTTCACAGAAATATCACTGATAAAAATCTGTAGCTATTGTTACTAGCTTTCCGAGTGAGGCAACTCATTTCTGGTTATGTCTGAATCTTTTTCCACCTGTTATTGGTAAATCTTTATTTTCTACTGGAATCTATGTCTCAGCATATCATGTGCATGAAAACACCAGGAAATCTCACAGGTAGAGAATGCTGGCAATGCTTGATTCCTCTTACTAATTACCACCCAGAAAATGCAACAAGTCTTCTACTGGAGCGATAAGTGAAGTGTTTTGAAGTTGGCACATGCACCCCAAAGACTGAAAAGAGGAAAGAGTCATGACAACTTTTTTCAGGATCATGCTGCCTGAAAGGATGTGCCTTCCTAAGGTAATTCAGGAATGAAAAATGTTTTATCTGTTAAAAACTAGCTTATTAACTGTGCATATTACAAATTTTAAACATCTTTATGTGGTCTGCAGGTATCATGCCTAGCTCATAATGGAAGATATTATTCAAGCATTAATGAATATTGCCACAGCCAATGATGAGTAACTGAAAAATAGAGCAGAAAATAGTGCAGCTGCTATGGCAGCTCTTAACAAACAGCTGCTAAGACAAGCTGAAGTTAAACGTTCCAGGAAAAGTTGAGCACTAATGGTCATCAGCTGGTCAATTTGCAACAACTCAGTGCAGTTCAGCAACAACTAGCTAATGTTATAAGCCAACCATTTGCTGGGTCAGAAACTAATAGGTCTGTGAAGAAGCTTGGTTTGATATGATAATGTGTAGGCCTACATGATAGGGTTTGAGAGATAAGCAAAAAGATGAACTAACATAGCTAGCTCATGTAGTACTCAGTGCCAATCCCTGATTTGGCACGTATCAACTCTAATTTGTGGAGCAAAAAAAAAAAAAGGTCCATTCCCCAGTCCAGCACTTTTCACCTCTCTTTATCTTTTAAGGAACAATCATGGTATTAGAAATTCAAAAGATTTGGAGAAGTTAAGCAAGAAATTATATAGCAACCCATGAGGATTGGTAGTTATAGCAAGAAACTTGGGAAGAGGAAAACACTCATTTCATATGTGTAATAGGAAACTTTACAGAAATGCAGGATAGGCTTACCACTGTAATGCCAATAGGAATGCCAGACGAGGAATTATAATAGAAGTGCTCACCTTATAGAGTTCAAAGCAAGAGATAACGTACTTCTGTTAGTACTCACTACAGAAAATAGATTTCCTGTCATGTGACAAGGTCTTTTCGAAGTAACAGACTGAGTATGGGAAGTGAATTACTAAGTGAGACAAACTGGCAAAAGTAAACAAGAACAGCTTTGTCACATAAAACGTTGAATGCGTGGCAAGGAAACTGAAGATTCTGTAATGAATCTGGCTGCTAAACAGGATGAAGTTCCCACGGTATGTCATGATGTTAAGGTAGCTGAGATTTTGTTAGTAGCTAGAGGTAGGAAGTTAAAAAGTTTGTACTCAGGAAAAGTGACATATTTTCAGAATTATCTGGCAGAACTAACTTAATCCAGCACAATGCTGAGACCATCCATGAAAAAAATGTAAAAATAAAACCGCATCAGATAGCAGAGGTCGAACACTAAGAAGACATGGAGGAAATGCAACAAAATAATTAAGCTTGGATTCATCGATGGGTTCATCAAAGATTTTGCATTAACTTCAGAACATTTAATAGTATTTCTAAATTTTATTCCTAGTGCATGCCTAGAGTAGATGAGCTGAATAAATTGAGCAAATCTAGATTTCTGACAACTCTGGACTTAATCATGGATTATTATTAAATCCCATTAACTCCGGATGTCATTGAATAAACAGGATTCTGTATAATAGACTGACTTTTCCACTATAAAGTCATATTTGTTTTTCTTTTGTGTTCATGGAGCTCTGGCTTTGGTTCAAATGCTTATGGACTTGATTCTGAGATTGTCATACATTTGAATTCAATCTTCAGACCTCATGGCTATCTAGGAACACTGATTTAATAAAATTTATATTATAAACCTCATTACCTATCCAGTTGTCGAATTTTACCCTAAAGGAATAAATGTGTATAGCCAATTAAATATCATAAGTTATGTTATTCAAACTTCTAGGAAGTGTGTGGGTTAAAAATGTATTTCTTAGGATTTTGTTACTATGGGAAATAAAAACATTTATGCTATCATATCTATGAAATCTTAAGTTGGTAGTAAGATGAAGATTAAGTATGGCCTGTAATATTTCAGCGTTATAAACCTTATATGTCAGTAATGCCTTATTCCTAGTATATCTCAAGTGAAGTGAAAAAGGATTTAGCTTTTTGTACCTATCAGAATAACTTAGGATTTTGACTGAAAAGATATGTCTGGTAAACCACATCGTGTATATGCTTCTAACCTAGCTAACAACATTGTTTTTGTTAGGTCGCCCCGTATCCCATTATAACATCTATCCTCTTCTGCACAACAAACCTCTCTACTTCTCCTCCTCAATTTCCTTCCTACCTTAGTTCCACTTTACATTTCAGTTGCTTTCGTACCTTCCCACTTTATCTATCTCCATCAGATACTCTCCACTGCCACTATCTTATAACAAGGTTCTATGTCAGTAAGTACAAAGATATTTTTACTCTACTCATCAGCTATCCAATGCTTCTCTCCCTCTTCTAGCGTTAACTACTATCTACTTACCAACTACTCATACTCTTATCTTTCATACTCTTTACCTCAGAATATGTATTCCTAACACATATATAATAATCCTCCTTACCCATATTATATAAGTCATTCCTGATGTCTGCTTGTCACATATATTTCACATGAAGTATTTGCATACTAAATGTTTATATGTGGAAATTAATATCATGCATAATGTCACCACAGAAGAAATATCTGTTTTATCTTTGTATAGTCACTAGAAAACAGCTACCCATTTGTATCAGGATGTCTTAAGCACTATCTATGTACTGTATCTTTATAAAAAAATGTGTTTTGTCATGAGTATTGTAAATGATTCTTTTGGAGCTTTTCTCCCTGGGCCTCCACTGAACATGAGCTTTGCCCAGCCAGGTTAACAAGGACAAATACATTTATTTTATTTTATTTTACATTTGTTAACCAGGATAGTCCGACTGGATGCAGGTCCATTTACAGCGGAGGCCCGGTAAGAAAAGCTCCATGAATGAGAACACTAAAATACAGCAAGGTAGTACTAGAGCTAGACAAACAATCATATCAGCAAATTAGTATATAATGGTAAGACGATAGTTCAAGGTAATAAGAGTAACAATAGCAGTAAATTTCAGATAAAACATTTCCTATTCTCAAGCTATGCACATGGGTACATTCATTATAACAGAAGGGAAACTGAGTAGAGTAGTACATAGACAATAGGCATGTAATGCATGGGCATATCCAGGTATTCATTAGGTGAGATTTTAGTAAGTTTTTAAACTGTGTGATAGTGGGTGAAGATGTCAGAGAAGGGGGGAGGTCATTCCAGGCTTTGGCTATGGTGTGAGAGAATAAAGCTTTCCCTGCAGTGTTATTTGCCTTTGAAATGCAGAGGAGTGATTTTTCCATAGAATGAAGAGGGCGATTTGCAATATAGGGAGTTAGGATTTGGCGTAGTGCTGGGGCTTTTTCAGGGTACTTTAGTATGTTAAATGCTATGGCCAGCTGATGGTAAAGTAGCAGTTGAGGAAATCTAGCCAGTGAAGTTTCCTTAGAGCATGACAGTGATGGATTCTGAGAGTGGAGTTTTTAGCGAACATGGCGATTTTATTATAGCATGACTCAAGTTTGGCAAGATCTTGTTTTCTGGTCAGGGTAAGAATAGGTGCGGCATACATTAATGTGGACAATAGGTGAGTTTGGGCTAGGGTAATCCTTGCCTGGTCTGAGAGGAATTGTTTGTGTCTATATAGTGTTCCCATCTTTTTATTGACTTTTTTGATGGTTTGTGAAATATGGACATCGAACAGAAGGTTCTTGTCAATTTCAACAGCGAGAAGTTTAGTGTGAGTAGAAGGAGAGATGACAGTGCCATTTTTGGAAGTAATTGTAAAGGAGAGGGGGTAGATTTGGATTTATTAGGGGTGAAAAGCAGCAATTTTGTCTTGTTTGGGTTTAGGATCAGTTGGATATCATTAATCCAGTTTTCCATGGAGTTAAAGCCATTCTGAGTGCATTGTTGGAGAGTGGTAAGTGATGATGATGTGCAGATTAGTGTTAAATCATCTGCATATTATATGAGAGAGGAGGTATGGGTGGAGGTATGCAGATTGTGAAAATAGAGAAAAGCAGAGGGCACAGTACAGAGCCTTGAGGTACACCTATGGTGGTTAGAAGTAAAGAGGACAGATTGACTTGCCATTGGACAGATTGCTGCCTGTCAGATAGTTCTTGAACCAGTCTATAGTAGAGGGGGCAAAGTGATGAGAGCATAGAATGTCTAGTAGTATGGAGTTTGAAACCATATTGAATGCTTTGGAATGATCCAGGAATACAGCAGATACAAAGTTATTGTTATTTCTATTTTGGTTTACCAGATTTGTACATGAGAGGAGGGCAGTATGGTCGGAAACCATGTTGTGTGGCGGAGAGGAGATTTTGAGAGATTAGAAATTGCATGATTTCAGAGTGAATGCACTTCTCAAGCAGTTTAGATAGGGGAGATAGGACAGCAATGGGACAGTAGTTTGAAAGGTCATAAGAGTTGCCACCTTTGTGAAGTGGAATAATGTAAGAGATTTCCCATGGTTGGGGATATTGGCTTCCTGTATTGGTTGATGAGTATAGAAACTGGGTAAGCTAGGGGTTTTGCAGCTATTTTTGGGAAGATATCTGGTATACCATCTGCTACTAGAGAGGTAGGTTTAAGTTTTGAGAGGAGTTTTTGATTGTAAAGTTGGGGACAGGAGAGAGAGAGTAAAGTAAGGAATGTTGTCTAGACATTTAGTAGGGATGTGTTTAGTGTTGGTATTAGTTAATTGGTGGGACAGGGACAGAATTGACTCTGTGAAATACTGATTAAATTGAGAGGCTGTGTCTACAGAGTTATTGTTGGTAGTGGGAGCTGGGGTGGTAGTTTTTCCTGGTTTAAGTAGGGAATTTATGGATAGCCAAAATTTTTGAGGATCCTTTGAGCATTTGTTTTGCATGCCAAAGAAATAGTTTTGTTTATCATGTTTGGTTTGTTTTTTAGCCTGATTCTTAAGTTGAAGGTAGGTTAGTCTGGCTAGGTTAGTGCTATCTCTTTTTCAGATTTTCCAAGCTTTGTAGTATTCTTTTTAGTAGGGCCCTTGTGTTCCTGCTTTGCCATGGTGCATAGCTTGCCTTAATTCTTCTTCTCCTGGTGGGAGCAACTATGTTTAGGACATTAGTGAGGGTACTATTAAAGTAGTTGATTGCCTGATCTAAGCCTAGGGTTTGCACTGCAGTGGTTGGATTCCCAGTTACTATGTTAGAATAGTGTTTAGATCCTTTGGGTTTAATTTATGGTAATCTCTGATTTGTCTTTAAACTATGGGTTTGGGTACATTTTGAGTAAACAAATGTAAAATAAAAATAAATAAATAAATAAATAAAATGAGTAATAAATTAATAAACACATTTCATTTGAACACTTTCACTTTTATTTAACTGGCTCCTGCTTTAAGTACAAAATATACTACTGAATTAAAGAATGGGCCGTATGTATGTTTTGCAGAGAAGAATTAAATTATGTTCATCCTTTAAAGAAATAAACTTAAGAAATCATCCATTTGATGTTGTCTTTATTTCTAATACAATGTATGTGATTAGTAAAAGAGAAATCTGATGTAACAAGAATACCTGAATCTTTACATTCATTTTCGTCTTGAAGGACAATGCCACTAAGGGTTAAAGTATGTTTAATGGCTGGCTTTCCAAATATAGAACTTGACATTTATTTAGACTGAAGATAAGTCTAAATTTATTTTGCCCAGTTGCAAAAATCATTTAAAGATGTGTTAATAATTTAAATAGTCCTCATTACTTTTGGCAATAGAACACACCTTGCAATCATTAGCATATTTCCCAAGCCAACAACAGTTGTTCAAAGTGCTGGTTTAGCAAGTGAGCTTGAGCAGAAATGGATCAAAGATGAAGCCCTGGATTACACCAGGAGATACTGGTAGGTATTATGACTTGATTTATTTTACTGAGACACATTGAATATGGCCATATACCCAATTATTGATCTAATTTACTGAATATGTATTACATTTATAATGCTGTAAATTGAAATCTATGGAATAGTGACAAACAGTATCAAAAGCTTTTGCTAGATCTAAAAATATAACCCCTACACAGAAATCAAATCTGATGCTAAAGGTACCAGGGTGTAAAATTCAATTAAGTTTATTAGGGTAATGAGCTAAAACCATGTTGGTGTTTATCATAATTTGGGTCATGGTTTCCAGAATCAATAATTAGATTTAGTAAGCATTTTTCATAACATGTACAAAATACTGATGTTATGCTAATTGATCTATAGTTAGCTATATCCAGTCTGTTACCCTTTTTATGAACAGGTGAAAGAACTGTTTCCATAACAAATGAACAAAACAATTATTTAATAAACTCTTAAATATGTTGTGTAGTATTGGATTAACAACTGTCCAAATATTAGATTCATGAATGACTGGGACATCATCTGGTTCCACTGAGGCTGTAGGTCCATTTGTTGCCAAAGAATAGTAACTAAGTGCTCAGGTATAATAGGACAAGTATAATTGCAAGTAGATAAAGATTCAATGGCTATAGAATTAATTCCCAAAGCCAAAAAATATGAATATGAAGAGCAGACATAGTGCATTGAGTCACACATTCTTTAGAGTATTCAGAAGTGAATGTTAAGTTTAAAGGCTGACATATCTATGTCTACTTTCCAGATAGTATGGGATTGGTTATTAATCACCATCACATTAAAATGGTTGATTATAGGAATTGTTATAAGGAAGAGGTGGTCAATGGTCTAAAGTGTCAGTGTGAAAAAAATATATAGGACAGACTATTCACCCAGTAAGAAAAAGAATACAAGAACATGTTAACGATATTTGTAATGGTGTTTCTAAATTTTAAAGATTATCATGATCAGGGTCCAAGGTTATTAAGATTTTTATTATAGTTGCCTGCAAGTCTTCTGAATTATTTTAAATGAATCAAATATATTATTGCAAAAGAAGCATATTTTTGTATTTGAGACTTTATGATCCAAAGGAATGAATAATGAGCTTCTTATGAAATATTTTTCAAATGTTTAGAATAATTTACTATATTTATTTATTGTATTTGCTAATAAAGTTTGTTGTTATTTTTTTATCTGTTTCTTTAAAGCCTAATGGTTAAATTGGTTATGATTTGTGTTTAAGGTGAAGGTTTATATAACGCTAGTAGAGCCATGGAAACCTGTACGCTGAAGTGTTAATTCTTTTTTATGTTGTGACTTAATAAAGTAGTGGTAATTATGTGAAAAACTGCCAAAGGTGTTCTTTTTAAGATTTTCTTATTACATTTGTCATTTCAAAAGTGATATTTGATATTTTAGAAGTGGATGGACATGTAGTAACTGTTTTATTTGGCAGTAATTCCACTTCTTTTTTATTGCCCCCTGATTTTGATTTTAAGGATGTGGAGTTCCTATTTAAATGATCATGATCAAAGCCAGGCTATATGTTATGATTTGGGAGCCAGCAGAGTGATGGATGGAGCTGATGCACTGGAAGATACTCAGTAGAAAGTCTCAGAGATGTTATTATTGATTTAAAGCACAATGTATAAAAGAAAAGCACCTGGATAATGCAGTGGTGCAGTGGTAGCGTTGTCGCCTCACAGCAAGAGGTTCTCTGGTTCGATGCTGGGGTATCTTCTGTGTGTAGTCTGTATGTCCTCCCTGCATTTCTGTGGATTTCCTCTGGGTGCTCCAGTTTCCTCCCATGTTACAAAGACATGCAGCTGGAGCATTTCTCCCAGAGACGCCATTGAAAATTGGCGTTGGTCCAAATCGAAATTTCCCAGTTAACAAATGTAAAATAAAAAATAAAATTAGATATTCTACAAATGTGATGTTAATACTACAATATTTACTGTATTGGGTAACTCCTCAAGGACTGTATATTATTGTGAAGCCCTTATTTTGTTTGGTTTGGTTTTCCAGGATTTACAACCATGCTGGGAAAGGCAGAATTAACGTGCTCTCTAAAATTTATTAAAATTCTTGTTGAGTTTGATAAATGGCAAATCGATCTATTTAATACTAAAATCAAAATCTTGATGTACACAAAGTCCTTCTTTTCAGATACCCATTTAAGCCAATTTAAGTAGATATGTCTGAGCCCTTCTTGGATTTAAAACAATTTCAAGAAAAGCTAGTTCAACAGATGAGTGATAATTTAAAAAGATATATCAGGACTTTCAAGTAGGTTCCCTGGCTTCCTTGGCAATGAGGGGAATTCTGCCTTAGAAATCAGAGATGAGAAGACCTATCAAAAAAGGGATTTTCAACTTTGCAGTTATTTCTGCCATTTTTAGGAAAGGAAAATGTTAAGGGCTTGCAGCAAGACATCTTGCATGTTAAGCAGCATGAAGCATGATTTAGCCACACCCCTAACAACACTGTTCAGCCTTGGCCAACATGCAGGTTTTGTACCTAATGAATGGAGAACACTTACAGTCAGTCATTTCCCTGCATAAGGGAGGACCTGCTACAGACTCAGGCAATTATAGACTCATAAGTCTGACCAGCCTTACAAGCAAAGCTATGGGAAGACTTATTATGGAACTAATCAGTAAGGAGATAAGGAACCTTGAAACACTGGACCAGTCTTAGTTTGGATTTGTCAAGGGTAGGCCATGCTTACTCAGTCTGGCAGACTTTTTTGAAAAGGTCACCAAATAATGGATGAAAACTAAATGGTACATACCACATACCTTGACCTGGCCAAAGCTTTTGACATAACCCCTCCACTCAGAGAAATTCGAAAAGCTAAATAAACTGGGAATAAACCTCTATGTCACCAGATGGATTGCCAACTGGCTCACAGATAGGATGCATGAAATCAAAATAGGGGAAGTTACCTCCATAAAGGGACCAATCACCTGTGGAGTCCCCAGGGTTCTATGTTAGTACTGCTCCTACTTTGCATTTGCTTCTCTGAAGTAAAATCCATTGGCAAAGGGCTCTAGCTTACTAGGTTTGCATATGATTGCAAAGTAGGAGCAGTCATTGAATCCCCAAATGACTTTGCCATCCTGCAGAAAGGTTTGTAGCAGATAAATAACTGGTGGCAAAATCATGGACTGAAACTAAATGTCAGAAAATGCATTATTATATCAGTTGGGAAGTAATCTACCCTGTGAAACTACCACATTGTCAATGTGCCCCTAAGAGTTGTCCCAGTTGTTTGAGATTTGGTAACTTATGTCGACAGTGACCTAACTTTCAGCCAACATGTGTCCATTGTCAGAAGAAAGTCCTTCATATTGCACAGCTTATAAACAAAGGGGTTGTGTCTAGTTCTAAAGATGTCGTTGTCCCCTTTACTCAGCCCTCATTAAGACAGTCATTAAATATAATGACCCCTTTGGCATACATCTTTCCAGAACATGCAAGAACTGGCATGCCCTCAGAAATACCTTGCTTAAAGGATACAAGGCCTAAACAATGTGCCCTACATAGACTGACTTAAAGTCCTGTCACTGTACTCATTATCCTACAGACTGATAAGAGGTGGCCTGTGTTTAGCATACAAGGCATCCTCCAACCCAATACTGATGGATTTACTGCACATCAGCTAGTCAAATTAGAAATAATCAGTCTAGGGATCCAAACCTCTTTTGCAACATCAACAAGTAGTTTAGAGGGACAGGTATATCTCACAGAGGATAACACTGCTCTGAAAAAGACTCCCCATCTACATAAAACAAAGCTCATCCCCATCCATATTCAAACACAACTTGGATCTATGGATGGGAAACAGAAAATTTACTCCAGGACTGCCTCCTGTAGTACTAATGGAGAGAGACAGTTCTTAAATGTTTTCGCCCCTACATTGATCCCCTCAAATTATCACTGGTATGATCTCAGTAATTCTCTTTAGGGTTAATATTTAATTATCAACCATGGGATGGTTAAGGCTAATTTAACACCAAATGGAATAGGTTAATTCAAACACCAACAGGTAAACTGGCTAGGTTTAAAATAGCCTGGTAGGAGTGCTAGCCTGATACTTACCTATGAACCTATTAACCTAAAAATAAACAGTCTGAGGGGTATAAAGATGTAGATATACAAAAGAAGAATTGGCAATGGGATCAACACAGGTTTCTTCTGAGAAATAAGAAAAGCTGTTCATTAAATGGAATTGAAGGACTTTGCTAGAGTTAGGACTTAAGGAGGTGTTTCTGTTTTCCTGGATATAGAGACTTTGTTGTGCAAGGGCTTGAAATTCATTCCAACATACAAAATTTAAATCTCAGAAGTCCTGATGGATGTGTGGTATTTGAAGTGAAAAATACAATTAAAATATTTTTTCTGTTCACATTCTGCAACTATAGGAGCAACCCCTTCACAGATAACATTTTCTTTTAAATGTTATTGTTACAGCCTATTTTAAAAAGTTAGAAAAAAAAGTTTACATAATAGTAAAGCCTTTGTAGTGTGTTATAATATAGTGCGGGAGGAAATTGGGCAATAGTTAAATACATGCTGAAAGTATTATGTAAAGTATAATTTAAATAAGGTTGAGTGGCAGGCTTTAAACAAATTAAAAAGTCATTCAACAGTGATTCTCAAACCAGAAGATAATTAAGGAAACATTGTAGCCATAACTCGAGAGGTTTATTTAAACATCTGCTGTAAACATTAAGTAATGTGCAGGAATAACAACGGTTAGAGGTAAACCCTTTGAATAATACGCAAAGGAGTTTGCATGGTTTAATAGATGTTTGGGTTAAGAAGGGAAAGATTACAGAGAAAACCGGTAAACAGTTAATTTTTAAATAATCTATGCTTACCTGTTTCTTAATTCCTTCCAAAAATACATAAAAATAAGTTGGATCCTCCAGGCAGGCCTGTTGTTTCACAGGAGGATGGTCTATAATAGGGATGTTTTGGATATGGTTTTATAACCTTTTGTTACAGCTCAGGATTCTTAACAGACAGTGTGCACTTTTTGCAGGAAATTAAAAGGTGAAATGAGATGAATGCTTTAGCTTTGTAACAGTGGATGTTAATAGTTTATTCTCCTCCATTAGGCATAAATTGAGAATGTTTGATATAAAGAGTATCTTAAAGGATGTAGAAGTAGCAGATGACATCCTAGAAATGGTTGAATTGTGTTTATATACCAACTATTTTTATTTTAATAAGACATTATATAGCTAGTTACAGGGCACTGCCATGGGAACAAGGTTTGCTCCCATTTAATGCAAATATTTTTTATGGGACAAGTACGGGAAATTGTATTTATCTTGATGCTTATTTTCAGAGTCATATAGTTTTCCATAAATGTTATATTTATGATATTTTATTGTTAGAGATACAGAGTTGGATTTTGAACAGTTTTTTATCATTAACAATTTATTATTTATGGTTTATCATTCGATTTTGAGTTACAGTATAGACAAATTCATTATTTATATGTTTGTCTTTATGTATTAGTTAATAGTATTCATCTCAAATCGCAAAGGAAATTGATGTCCGCTGCCACCTCTCTTTATGCTACAAGTACACATCCTCTTCATTTAATAAAGTTCCTTTCTTACGGGGAATTTTTTAGAAGAAGGACTTCATGCTCAGGTGGTCACATTTTTCAGCAAGTACTAAATAATATTGTTTATAGGCTTAGTGTCTGGGGCTATAGAAACATTTAATCATTTTCCTCATGACAATAATAATAGACAGGGGGATATGAGCATTGTAAAAGACAATGTTTTTCAATCTTGGAGTTCATTGAAATATGAGTCAGTTTATTTTATAATGTGTTATGCACCCATTGTAGAAGGGGTGTCACATGTATTAAAGTACTATTGGAATATTGGAACTCCAGATGAATGTTTAGTGTGTTTAAAAGAGATAACCTACCACCTCAATGCCCCTAGCATAGTGAAGCAATTCACATATACTTTAAAGAATTGGGGAAACAAGTGAGGTCATACTCTGCGATTAAATCCATAGATGACTTCTTACATGTACATATAGCCCATTCACTGCCATTAGACTTGATAATTTGAATATCCATCACTAATGTCCTTAACAAAGCATTAACAAACACCATACTAAATATTAGAAGCTCAAAAATTAACACTAATACTCCTTAACCTTTCTTAGGTGGCCTTAAGCACTCAATTGTGTTATAGCCTGGGAACAAAGGGTTGTATGAATCCCATGTTTCAGTGATAGCTTCAGTACTAATCTTGGCATGATCTAAAATGTAAGCCATTCCGTGATATTTATTCCATAGGATTCAGCCATTACAGTAACACACTGTTATAAAATTATTAAGTCCATTGTTTTGTGAGAAATCTAATGGAGAAATATAGTATACTAAAAATCTTTTAAGTAAGATGCCAATTTACTTTAATTAGTAAACTCTAGCTATACTACAACATACCATAATGACATAGTTATTTTCTAAGAGAACTGGACATATCATCTCTCTAAGGTCCAAACCATAATGAACCTTTTACATCATGTAAGGTTAACAGCCAGCCTTGCTAAATATTAACTGGGCATGGTCTAGTTCTGTTCATTAATCTATATAATAGGAAAGAGATAACAAAACCAGGCTGAGAAATAAGAAGCTGTAGAAAACTGTCCAACACCCACTATCAAAAACTCTCTTCTCAGCCAATTACTACTGCTAGCTTAGCTACAACTTTGCTATGATAACATGTCCTCTGACTGACCTGACTAAGGTTAGAGCCCCATTATACATGAGATGGACTCAGAGGTTAGACTAGGCACTCCAGAAGCTGTGCTCTGAGCCCTTCCTATTAGCTGTAACCTTTTCTAAATAGCTTGAGCTATTCACAGATGCCTCTCAGGTAGGCATCAGGGCAGTACTGGCACAAAACCCAGAGGGTGATGAACACCCAATATGTTATGTAATGAGAAAATTAAGCACCGTAGAATGCAGATATTAACCTTTTGAAAGGGAATGTTTAAATATTTAGTGGGCTTTTTCCACTCTTAAGTCTTATCTAGTGAGCAGAGAGTTCTTGCTAGTGACAATGCTCCCATTCAATTGCTTTGTAAGCAAAAAGTATTCCCAAGCTAACTAGGTGGACTTTATCTCTACGGCCATTTCAGTTTAAAATTTTGTACTAGCTAAGTCACAACCATATGAAAAGAGATGAGCTGCCATAGGGCAGCTCTCCATCTGAGGTGATAAGAACCAACTCTTTTGGGAGATATAATATAGTGTCTGCTAGACTTGGACTGCTGCTTAACACTAGGAGAAGTATGGGAGAAGAAAGGCATGCCACTGATGAGTCAAGAATATATACTAGAGTAAACTTGACTGAAGGCAGGTACAGAGTCTATGTATAGAGGCTGTAAACAGGCATTGAAGCTAATGAGGGCCAGCTACTCCAATCTATATATTAACTTTAGTCTTGACTAATGATATTAGATTTGCTTGCCTGTAATCCTCGAGAGAATTCTGGGAGGAGTCCTGGAGACAATGTGGAAGAGAGGCCTGTTTTCCTGAGAAAGAAACTGCAACTTGTATGAAATTTATTTGTTTACTGGGAAACTCCGACTTGGAACAAAGCCAATTTTCAGTGGAGGCCCAGGAGAAGTGCTCCAGATACATCTTTGTAATGTGGGAGGAAACTGGAGCACCAGGAGGAAACCCACACAATTGCAGGGAAGACATGCAGACTCTGCACAGAAGGCACCCCAGCTGAGAATTGAACTAGAGAGCCTCTTGCTGTGAGGTGACAATGCTACCACTGCACCACTGTGCTATTCATTTTTTCCTACTTATGCATTAAAGCTGAGGAACACTACAAGATGATGCCCGCGTTTTCTATGGTGTGTGCCAATTCAAGAAATGTTGACAGAAGGAATGAGGAACTGTTTCTTAATTTTGTTAAGGTAAAATCTGTGCTTGCTACTGTCATATTTGTTTTGCTCTGAATAATATATTTGAGGAAATAATGTAATTATTACTACATGCTTTTGGAGGGAAGCAACTAATTTCCTTTTATGTTTCAACATAATTATTTGTTACTGTAATGTTTGAGAATAAATCTGCCACTGTTTTCTGAATCAGAATGTAATGAATACGTGAGCTGCATTTAAGCCATCTGAAACCTGCAGAGGGCATAATGAGATGTGTGTTAGAATCTACAATGTGTTTTCCAGTGGCATGAAAAGATGTGAGAATGTGTGAACTTTTATATGCAATGCATTTAAAAATCTAAAGGAAGTATGTAACCACATTCTACTGGGAAATGCACCAAATATGCATACAATGTGAAATATATATGAGACGTGAAAAAGAAAATGTAATTATTCTGCCTTGTGATTCCAAGATCTATGAGTATTCCTAGGCAAAAGATGTAAAAGAGCAATTAGAAAATTCTGTAAGAAAGATAGCTAGCTGAGAACAGGGAAACAAACTTATTAGCACAGAAATGTGAAGTCCTACCTGATGGCATCTGTGGTTTCTCTATTCTTGGGTGTAAGGTGTAGGTCTACACCCAAATCAACAGTGTATATTTCGGTCGTGCTGTTGTAGAAAAACTGAGGGAGTGGATTGTTTGGTGATTCGTGTTTCTCTAGCTTGTCTGTACCTTAATCTGTTTAATACCAGTTGGATGACTCAAGAGACAATACCCCAGTGGATATAAGATTTTAGATAAAGATAATTTAGTTGTGGACAGTGTAGCAGATATGAAAACCATAGCCTCTGCCCATTGTACTTCAACTACTGATTGGTAGTGGTAGGATTCAAATATCCACCTGTCTGTCAGCTAGAAAACCTTGGGTCTTCAGAGTGCTTGCAGTGGTGAGATTCAGTTTGACTGTCACCCACTAACAGGGCAATAATAAAGCTATATTTCTCAATGAACTCAATGGTCTATACATATTTTGAGCATGAAAACAGCAAGACATATGTGTCTGTTTATCTATCTATAGACTGGGAAACAGTCTAGATAGGCAGAAAATGTAGTATGGGTATCAAAAAAAAATTGCTATATTCATCTTTTGATAAAGGGTGGCACAGTGACACAGTAGATAGTGTCACCTCACAGGTAGAGGTTCTCATGCTCATTTCAAGGGTGGGGTTCTTTCTGTGTGGAATTGGTATATCCCCCCTGTGTTCACAAGGGTTTCATCTGGGTGCTCTGTTTTCCTCCCACATTCCAAAAACATGCAGTAGATGAATTAGCCCCTCTAAGTTGACCATAGGTGTGAGTGTGCCTATGAGTGTGTGGTAAGGAATAACAACTGTGGCAGGGTTAGCCACCCGGTGATGTGAACCTTGCGTCTAGATGATCATCACTGTTGAAGTGACACCTCAACCTCATGTGCAAAAATGAGAAAAGGGATTGTGGATGGATGGATGAAGACTGTTCCATTTGTGTAGTGTGTGGCTGCTCCTGTATATACACCTCATAGAAAGGGCTTCCTATTTGCACTTCAATTATGTTGCTAGAATAACTTTTTGTTTGTCTTAAGTGATATCCTAGGAGGTATGAAATATAACTATTAGTAGGCAACTAGACTGAAGAAAATAATCCTCTTCATATTGTGCTAAAGGCAGAAGGACACAAAAATTGAATAAAATGATTTTTAAAAGATCTGTTAGCTGATTCCAGGATCACTGTGAGCAGGCATCTACTTGACTATCAGAGTATTGCTCATGCAGTGAAGTGGAAACCTTTCTGTTGAATTTGTTGTTGCCTCCAGATTTTATTTACATGGCTACATCAAGTTCAGCCATCCTATAATAACCCGAGTGTATGTCAGCAACCTTTCATATATTCAGTAGTTGTGTCTGTGGATTTGCTCTCCGTACTGTAGTTACTACCCTGCAGTGATTTGTTTCAACTTTAGGATCACAAGCATGATAATATTAAAACTGTATTGAGATGACTAGAAATTCATTTTATTACTTTTTATGGTTGCAGGTGCATTCTTTTTAGTGTAAAAGAAGAAGAAGAAGAAGAACTGGAACAGATGACTGCAGTCAGTGGAAAAAAATCAAAGCTAAGTGACCTTAAATAATGTTTCTTTAAAACACTTTCACTAGGACAGGGAACATATAAGTCATATAATATAATATAATATAATAACAAAAAACAAACAAGAAATGTACGTTTAAGGGTACAGAAAATGAGAAAGATGTTATTGATGAGTCCTAATCTGTCAATATTTAAAACAGATTGTCCCTCACAAAACATAAACATCCAGTAGCAGAGGAGAATAACCAGATATCAAATGCACTAACCATAAAAAAGGTGGTAGAGTAATTGCTTTGTAATTACACATAGCAAGAGAGCAGATGCATTATATATATATATATATATATATATATATATATATATATATATATATATATATATATATATATATATATATATATACACACACATATGTATATGAAGTCATGTTATGGCAGGATCTGAAAAAATATTTCAAGATGTGTTAGATAAGCTAAGAAGCAACATGAACCAGAATACAGAAATTGAAAATTGCAAGGCCAAGCAGAATTGCTAATGATGTTCCACATTCTATTTCAGACTGTATTACCAGACTGATGACACTAGCTAGAAATGGAAAATTTGTGGGTGTTAACTGAGATACAATACATTAATGCAGTGGTGGTAGGTTTGGGAAATTCTTTGGTTAAACTAGATATAACCCAACACAAGCTGCTTGATTATTCCAGATCCATTAATATTTTAAATATTCAGGTGAAGAACTCTAAGAGAAGTAAAGAGGAAGAAAAAAAAAGCTGTACCAGGAGAAAAAGGAAGTTAACAAAAAAGTGAACAGAGATAAGTTGACAGAATAGATGCATGTGTACATGTCACATAAATGAGTCATTGTTATGAGATGTGATATATACTGTGTAAACAGTATCCTCATGAGAAACAATGCCAGCCTTAGGAAAACTGCAAAATGAGATAGAAAGAGAGAGAGATTCATGTGCAACAATGCAGGCAGAACAATTGAGGAATGATTGAACAAATATAATATTCTTGTAAAACACATGGAAAACATATTGCAGAAGGCAATGAGAAAGAAGCAGGGAAAGCTGATAGTGATGGCCATTCTAGAATGTAAAATAAATGCCACCTTTATTCATAAATAGAATTGTGTTAATAATATTCTACAACCTGTCAGGCACTATATAGCCTACATGGCAAGTTGGCAACTTGATCAAGTTCATTATAATGTATAGTTTCAAAGTGCAATTAATAACACTTGTCATAAAAATATCCTCTTTATTGCTTTGCATGCATGCCAGTAGTCATTTGTATTTCTTTATAGAAATAGAGGATATAGCTGGATGATCTGTGACTGATTTCCTCCCCGACATCCTTATACACCTTAAGCAGCGTATCTGTGGTTATATGCACTGTGGGGTTGACTGTCGATGCTTATTGCAAGATGGGCATTTGCAATATTTTTGAAACTGTTGTGAGCATTACAATGTGGTTGCTGATACTCACCTATGTCACATGCCACTTTTGTTCTTCAGTTTATTTCAACCCACCTTGTTTTCTTTGTTTTTGTAGATGCTGGTACACACCTGGAATGGTGTTATTTTCCAGTTTTGGCTACTACTTGGTGATCAGCTATTGCAGCCAGCAGAATTGTTCCATACTTGGGCTGCTCCAAGCACACAGCTATGATTTTGTGCTTTTGTCTGTTTTTAACATGGATTTACAAATTGTGTACAGCTGCTTACCAGGGTACCAGCCCTTGACAGTGTGGGCTAACTTTGTGAAAACTGCGAGTTGCTGATAATGCTTTCTCATGTTCATACACGTGGCATTGCACAAAAGCTGAAAATAATCATAAGCATATCAATCAATGAAACAATAATGGGTGAAGACACCAAATCATCAGTGAATCTTCTTCTTCTCCTTTCGACCTTTCCTGGCTAGGGGTCGCTACAGTGGAACAACTGTCCATATAATGATTGCCAGTGGAGTTTTACAGTGTTGAGTTACCAGCCCAGCACTCAACCTTGCACAGAAGGTACACCCATACATACACTCACACCTACGGCCAATTTAGTATGTCCAGTCCACATACAGCATGTCTGTGGGATGTGGGAGGAAATCCATGCAACTGCAGGAAGGATATGCAGACTCCACACAGAAGGCACCCCAGCCAAGAATCGAACCAGAGAAACCAAATCATAAGTGAATATTTTAGCAAAATGCATCAAGTTAAAGTTAAAACAAACACAGCAAAAAGCCATTAAAATATGCTACACAGTCAGTTCTAAAACTACCACTGCAAATGAATGTCCATTTTGAAGAAGAAATCAAAGTAAATGACAAACTAATAGAACAGTTTTTTCATGTGCAATAAGGAAAGGAGCTCATTCTGTTGACTGTAGCAAAGAAACTGGAACTAATACATACAGATGTTTGTCCTGTTAAGACAGAAGAAGAAAGAAAAGGTGGGAAACTCAGAGAGCTGAAAATTCTACGATCATGAGAAAAGAGGTACAAATTAGAGACTGTGAAACAAATATAGACTGTTTGCAGATGAGTCAATACAAAGCAAAATAAAATCATTTATATCTAAATTTCAAAATGTCCAGGAGAGACACAGATTAACATCTACACTGATGATAGTTTGGACTTCAATCACAATGAATTTATGTGTTAAAGACTTGGACGTCTAGTCGGTCTGTGTCATACAGGGAAAAGTTCTGACTATGTTGCAAATGACATGATTTCAGATAATGGCATGGATGCCTGTAGAAGCTGGTGAGGGGAGGATGAGATTGAGAAGGCTTTGCCAGCTCACCCATTCGGGTGTGACAGAGGTAGCTTTGGCATGTCACATGGCTGACACCTAGTGGAAGTGCTAGGTATTCCACCCTATGGAGCTTTGCAAGCCTTGCAAGCCCACACTGGATTGTGCAAGTCACACAGTAAGCCAAGGGGAATTTAGCATGTAGAGGCAAGCTTTGTCACAGAAGGCAGTATATAGTGGATGTTAAAACAGCCACTACAGGGAAGGGAGTTTTCAGCTGAGGGAGAGGGAGAGGGTAGGCCACACTGCAGAAACGGCAACCTAGTTTGCTCCCTAACACCTAATATCAGTGCAGAGTGAACAAGCTGATTGGCATTCCCAAGAAGGACTGAATAGGCCATAGGGCTCTCGTTTAGACCAGAGACTCCCAGCTCCTACTACTGTGAAATAAATGGGCCAATAGGGTATAGGTAGGGGAGCTATCAGGCTTGATCCTGCAGAGTGAGTAAACAAGAAGCATGGATGTCAAGAAATTCATCTCAAGAGTGAGGCTCTTAAGTAGGCTGGATTGATTTTTTTTTTTTGGTCCTTATGGGTGCAGCTTCATTTAGTATTTTTAGAAATGTTTCATTAAATAGTGCTATTTCTTCATCCAAGTTTGCTGTGTTTGGTACTCTCGTGTCTTTCGGCTTTTCCCGGTTAGGGGTCGCCACAGCGGAACTCCAGTCCGTTAATGATTGGTAGTGGATTTTTACATACCGGGTTACCAGCCCTGATGCACAACCTTCAACGAAGGCACGCCCCATTCACGTATGCCTCCACACAGAAGACGCTCTAGCTGAGAATCAAATGGGACAACGTCTTGCTATGAGGCGACAACGCTACCGCAGCACCAGTTTATAAATGTTTTGTTTGTAATGAAAGTCTTTGTTGAAGGTAGAGAGATTCTGAGCAAGACTATAGTGATGTTGCTTTTGGTTATGAATGTGATCTCTTATTGCAATAATTGGCAGGTTGCCACTAAGGGTGTAAGTGCTAGTATTGGCATAGTTTGTCTGTTTTATTTGTAAGGATCTGATCTAAGATGGAATTCCTATTGGAGGGTTTGTTGTATATGGTAGGAATAGAGATGAGTTAGGTAAACCCATATAAGTCTACTGTGTTTGCAGAGTTTTCATTATCTGTGGTTTGACAGTCAGTATGCCTATCTCCTGATATTATGTTTTTTTTTTTTAGAAATATTGGTTGATGTCCAGGAGAGATATTCTTCAGCAGTGTTCATGTTATTACAACGGGTTATGCAGTTACCCATTATGCATAGGTTGTATTGATTTTGAGTGAAGATGTATATGTATATATATATATATATATATATATATATATATATATATATATATATATCAGCATTATGGCCTTGGAGAGGGATTAGTGGGTGTAGGGAGATACTTAAGTTGTTTTTGTAGGTGATGGCAATCCCATCTACTTTTTTACGAGTCCTGTCTAGCCTTAGAATGTTCTATGCAAGTGGAAAGATTTCATTATCTTTTATATCTTCTGTGAGCCAGAATTCAGTGATGACTAGTATGTCTGGATTGTAATAAGCTATCCACGCATGTAATTGTGGCAGTTAATTACAAATACTTCCATGGTTACTTGAATAGAGTTGAAGGCCAGGGAGATGTTTTAGCAATGGTTGTTGAGCAGGATTTTTTTTTTTGGACTCTAGTGGAATTCTTGTGTTTAGAATAGTTTTTTGGGTCTGTATTAGGGTTGATATTGTGAGAAGCTTTTAGATACAGCAAAAAGAAGGCATATGAATAGGTTTGCTTGTATCTCATCTTGGGTTTAATGCCTGGTTTGTGGAGGAAGGACTTGCAGTATAAGTACCCATTTTTTAAAAGGTTGATATTTGATGTGTTATGAAGGGCGGGTACTATAATAAAGTTGTGGTGGCTGTTCATTGGGAGTGAGGGAGCAGTATGGTGTCTACTTTGATAGCTGTGTGGTAGGGGGTGTTGGTAGGATGTAAACTGGGCTAAGCATATGAGAGGAAAAAGTAGGTGTAAGTGAGGAAACGCCATATCTGTGACAAGTGTAAGTAAGCAGTAAGATATGAGGGTTTGGAGTTACTGTTTGTATGTAGCTAATAAGTAATAGATTAACAGCAGAAAGGAATATATGGTTAATCTGTTGTCTAGAATGAAAAATGAAGTAGGAGAATAAAATGAGTTTAAAATATTAGAAAGAGATAGTGCAAGTGAAAATATAATATGAAAAGCTGGAAGGAAGAAAGTGAAGCTGTGGATGTAAGATGAGATGGGAGTGGTGTATTTGAAAAGAATCTTAGTGCGGAGTTGGTATACTAAATTTTGGAGGGAGAATGTAATTATGGGATTGATTAATGCAGAGTAGCGGGTGGATAAGTAGATAGGATAAATGTATTGTAAGAGGCGGAATGGGAAGAATTGGTTGAAGAGTTGGGGAGGAAAGTGAGCCTGAAAATTAGCATGAGCGAACAGAGTAGGTTTCCCCTTCCCCCTAGACAGTGGCCTGATAATAATAATCACTGGAGCCCAATTTGAAGGAGAAAGTACTAATGGAGCTGCTGTGGTCTAAGACAACGGAGCAGTAATAGTGGACAAAGTTCTTTGTTTTGAGCTGGCAAAATGTTTATAAATAATTTCCATAAAAATATAGCCCTCAGACAGATGTTCCAACTGCAAGCTTCATTATTACATACATTATAGAGCTATTTTCTTGCGGGAACACTTTCAGTTAAAAATAAAAATAAAGACGTTTGTTTAACTCAATGACGAAGAAGAAGATGAGTGCATGGAGTAGTCGATGGTGACTCAGGCAAAAATACTGTCTCAGTACTGACAGTGGTTTAACAAGTCTTTGGGACAAGGAGAAATAAACTTAAGGAAAGCAGGCAGGGGCAATAAAGAAATAAACATAAGGAAGGGAGACTAAGGGTGGGTTCCTTGAAGGCATGCAATGCCTCTGAGGAGAGACAGGAACAGACAAATAATGGGAGTAGCAAGTCTAGAAAATGTGTAGGAAATATGAGAGGAAGGGATAGTTGAGGAGTAACAGCAGTCCGAAAAATCAGTAATGAGTGTCTGTTTGGAATTTGTGTGAATAATACCAGTGTTACAGAAAGGGTATTTCTAAGGTAATGTGCAGGATTAGGGACAGGGTTAGGGTTAACATGCATTAGTAAGTTTAGCAGGAGTTTGTTCATAGATGATTTCAAGATGGCTTTTTGTGCACTTTTGGTATAGTTTTGTAAGCAACATTATGTTAAGAATTTGAGTGTTATTTGTACATTAAAAGTGACTCTGAACTGTTGACTCTATCCTAGCACAGTTATATGCAGTTCAGATTTCTCTTATATTCACTGGCTGTGTTGGTAGATATCCTTTGTTAAAGTGCAGTTAATGAACTGCAGTGATTTGTGCCAACTTCAGGTCTACAGACTTGACACCTACTTTCACAAATTGTGGTTCTCTGATTATTATTCCTGTCTTGAACATACTTTGAATGCAGCCAAAACTCTTTTCCCCTTTGATCTTGGAAGGGCAAAGATTATTCATCAGATAACCATAATTACATGATTTATGTTGCCAATAAAGCTTTTTCAGTTGTACCAACAATGTGGCATTCACAGCCCAAGACTTTCTAACATCAGTAGTTGTAGGCCCAAACTCCTAACATATTTTAATAATCAGATGCCGTGAAATATTTACAAGATAATGGCTAATAGACATTTACCTCATACCACACAACTGCAGTTTGGTCAAAATGTATCACCCAGTTTCCTATTGAAATGTTGGTATTTGAAATGCCAAGTGCCAACATGTCAAAAAAATGTCAGACATCACTCTTCTCCTTTAAACTTCTGTTTTATAGGAGAGGCAAGGCCCCCCCCCCTGCATCCCTGATGTGGGTAGCAAGCCTGGCCCCCCAAAAAACTTATATATAGTAACTCTTGAGATCACCATAAAAGCCTGTTTTTTCAGCCATTTTATTTCCATGTTCTGTGACACACTCTTGTGGGTCCCAACATTTCAAATGGTTACTGTCAAGAATCTTCATAGATGAAATATTGAACATACTCTACACTATCCTTTGGTTGACTGTTCCATTATGGCTGAGGTCCAGCTAAGACTCTCATTTACCATGATAACCAAATGTATTTATTTATTTATTTGATCCTTTGCTTTAGCTCAGTGTTCCCCATCTTGTTGTTCCTCATTATATACTGTATACCATGCTATACATAACATGCATTTATGTAAGACATATAAATAAAAGTATTGCACAGACATACATTTGGAATATTTAATATTACATTTTAGTACTATTTATGGTGATCTGCTGTGACATCCTATACTGATTAATGTTTTAGAGCCCATTGGTCAAGCACATTGCTTAAAGAACTCCACTGACCAATTAATTTATTTGACCAACAAACAAACAGAATGTGTAAATAAATGATTAATTGAGATACAGACCATAATGCTGAAATATTGATTAGATAAGTGAAATAATGAAAAGGAAAAGTTAGACAGTATGAAAGTCAAACCCCGGGATTCAGCAAACTTCAGTGCAAGATGGAAGGGACTGTTCCCATACAGCACGGCAGCGTGCCATACATATTTATGAAGGCTTGCGGCCGTGCTCTAAAATGGACACTGTTCTGTGCACAAGCACAGGGAGTGTATCTGAGAGCAGTGCTCTCACAATGCACATGCCCCCTACACTCGAGAATTCCCGAACGGCAATATAAACATAATGAAAGTCTCCACTGACACTTTAGTGAAAAATAACAGACAGCCTACCTCAGAAAAGCACACATATATGGCAGAATGTACACATTCTGCCATATATGTGTACACCATACACCAGAAAAGAAGTGCAGTCTGGTACCCCTTGCAAAACACACTGCTTACCCCTTGAAAAATACATGCTAATGCAAAGCCTGTCATTCTATCAATGTTCTAAGTTTCTAACAGCAATATTTAAAATATATTCATTATTTTTTTTTCTGCATGCCCGTCGTGCAGCTATGCATAGCTGAACTTAAACATCAAAAGAAGTTAAATAGAAATATACACAATATAAATAGTGTAGTGGTTAGAGGATTCACCAGGTATGCAATCAGTCACGTTTGAGTCCCACAGCAGCCCATACATTTTCATATGTGAAACACAACTAAAATGTATTTTTCATAAATAGGTAGTGAATATTATTATGTATATGTTTACCAGGGTGGTGTGGCAGCAGCAGCCCCAAATGTAAGGTGTCAGTGAAATTTAAAATTTAAGCAAGATTTACCATAGCTTAGTGGATCTGTGCACTGCTAAGCAGGGCTTAGCATCTACCCCTTTAACTAATGGTCATCTTTGCTAAGCAGGTTTGCCCGGTGCTTAGCTTTGATCAGCAGTTTCAAAACTGTCCAATCATGGTAAAGGGTGGGAAATTTGTCCTACTTAAACCTTGCAGGTGGGAATATAGCTCATAACCAGTTGTAGCTCCCCACTGTGGGCACTATGGATAGTGTAGGTGAATATGTGTGCTTTCGGGCGCAGCGTTGGGGCATTCAGGAGTCCAGGGTCATGGTCAGACACCTCATTAAAGACCATGAAGAGCGAATGCTGCAGGACCAGTACCAGGGCTCCCAATACAAAGTGGAGGCCTGCGACCATCTTGCCTGAGATCTCACCACTGACACTGGCATCCCTCGGACTGGTGAGCAGATCCGGCACCACTTTGCCGACTTGAAGCGATGGAAGCAGGACCTTTTGGACCAGTGGGTCCAAGATGCCCAGGCAGGGAATGCTCCAGTGGTGTGTAAGTATTAGTCAAAACAAGTGTTCTCCAAAGTCCAGCCTGTGTATGTGATGGATAGGTATGCATAAATGTTTTTTTTCTTATCTCCTGTACAGCTGCAAATGAGAGGGATGTGAACTTGAAAGCCCATGCCAGCAGGCTGCAAAGGCTGCGTCGCGAGGCTGGTGAGTAACAATCTAGCTGGTATTATGTAGGGCAAAGAAATAAAAAGTAGTAGAATGCCACCTTGCAGTATTTAAAAATGGGTATGGTTTTTAATGACTGAAGAAGCAAGTAGGAGAATAATAGCGACATACAGTTTATATATCAATAAAAGTGTAAGTACTTCTCAATAAAAGTGAAAACCCCAGACTGGTTGTGTTTACTCTGGTATTGTATGACTTGAAATGCTTTATGTACCATTATCTGATATCAGAATAGTAATGTTGTGTTAACCACTGTTTGCCACACTGTGCTATATCCAAAGGTATGTATAGGAATGTATATATAAGAATGTTGTAATCACAAGGTCAGATTGTACAATCAAGAGAGAATTAGACAGAAAACATTCAAAAAAGAGACAGCAGTTTCTCAATAGCTCATTCTGATGAAACACAAACTTGTATGTTTAGCAGAAACAGCCACGATTCGAATCCTGGGAATGGCAATAAACTGTATGCATAATTTCAGCTAGGATTTTGTGAATATGTGTAGAAACAGTCAGGTAGTGTCAGCATAAATTCCCTCCATAGGTCTTCCAGGTAAGAGAAGGTATAAAGCAGCTATAAGAAGGCTGTAGTTATACTGTGTCCAACACCCACAGTCCAATCCCAAGGCTGTAAAATGACAGCAAGATAAGTACATACACCAAGTGG
>NC_056733.1:299088987-299101487 GCF_019279795.1 Protopterus annectens
GTAATGTAACAATTGATGCCATTTACTCGGATCTGAATTGAGAACAAGCTGCAGCAGTCAGGAACTGAATGAAATACTGCCAACAAAAGGGCCCATAACAGATTTTTCTGTTTCGGCAGTGTTCCTTTCATTTTTCTGCACCTGTCTGCTTTAAAGATTTGAAAATATTTTTTTTTATGCAGAAAATGGTAGGATTTGTCTCATTCAGTTGTTTTGAGGTAAGTGGCATGCATTTCTTTTTCTGCTATCGAATGCGCAGTATTAGTGTGGGTTAATACGGAGAATACTGGCGACATACGTATCAAAGGAGTTATGATAGTGGGGTAACAGGACGTTTATATAACGCCTTAGCTAAACTTGTATTACACAAGTATAGCTCTATTTTTGTGAAAATGGGAGCGAGTGCGGGAAAAATAGATGAGCAAGAAAAAGGTACACCAGCTGATTATATGTTTTACCGTGTGTCCCGGGACAGTTGCATGTTTTTAAATCAGTGGATCACCCTTACTAAAGATGACGGTAACCTTGCTTTTCCCGAAAATGGTAGTTTTAATAAAGATATATTGACTAATTTGCAAAAGAAATTAAAAAAGAAAGGAAAAATACCAGGGTTGTGCTGGGCAGCTTTTAATGATTGGATGTGTGAGGCTAAAGAAAGGGAAAAGGACTCGGTCGTCAGTAGTCTTAAAGACAATCAAAAGAAACTAAAAGAACAGATAAAGGAACTGCGACATACTGCGAGTAATCTAGATGTAGCAGACAGTAAATTCTTAAAGGAACCACCCTTTAAGGGATTATATCCTGTACAGGAATTAAGTAAATTAAAAATAACTGAATCATCTGAGGATGATAAACCCTGGTTCCCCCTACCCCCTACGGCTCCTCCACCACAATATCAGCCCTCACAGGTTCAAGATGGAGCAGTGAGCTCCACAACAGAGGGTGAAGGCCGGCGGAGAGAGCAGCAGACCGCTCTCGACTCTGGAAGCGGAGATCAGGTAATGGGAGGCCAGCCTAGCAAACCGATTATAGAACAACCTGACCAAACAGAGACAGGTAAACCATCACCTAGACTAACCCATTCTAAGACAAAAAAACAGCAGAAAAGAAAATCACAAATGCTTTTTGATCCTAGGTCTAGCCAGCCAAAAATATACCACAATAAAAAAGCCGTATATTTACACAAGGGTAAATATTACAAGCAATGCCCAATTGTGATTGAAGATAATGACGGCTACATTGGTCCGGACAAATCTAATCCAGATTCTGATTCTGAATCGGGCATTAGCCCATCAGATGAGGAAGGAGTATTCTCATTGAGAGAAGTCCCAAACCCAGCACATGCAAGGGATGTGGGACAACCGGCTACTGTAGTGGTACCTACGGCGTGGTCAGCAGTTGATTTTCAAGCGATCACTAAAACACTCCGGCCTATTCGTACTAACCCAGTGAAATTTCAACGCGTATTGTCAGGACATATCTGTTTGCAAAATCCTACCATAGAAGAGGTTAGAGCTGTCCTCCAATACACTGTCCCAGCTGACCTGATGAAACATATCTGGGATTATGCTAATGTTCCTACCCCAATACCGAAGCACAACATACAAGGGGAGAATTGGTTTGAAGCGGTTAGGCAATGTATAGTTGATACTATCACTTTAATAGTGCCATCTACCCCCAATTGGTCAAAAATTAAATCAGTCATACAGAAAGAGGATGAGCCTACAGATGAATACTTAAATCGACTCACTGAAGCCTTTGAGGCATATTCCGGGTACCCAGAACCCACCGAAGGACCAACACAAACCGGGCTGTCAGCTGCCTTTGTAGATGGGTTACACCCTCAGGTGAGGGACAAGTTAAAGGAAGTATGTTTAAACTGGCCTAGTTTGGGCTTACATGAGCAAGTCCAGCAGGTACAATACTTATCTGACCATTTAGCTAAAGAAAAGAAGGATTTACAGGAGAAATTAGTAAAAGCACAAATCCAAATGTGTAGTGCTTTTGGTCAGCGGAGTAGAGGACGAGGGCAAGGGAGAGGGAGGGGTGGATGCCAAGGAGCAGGAAATCAGAATAGACAAAACTGGCAGGGAACACAGTCGGCCCCACCCCAGAATTCTTGTAATCAGGCAGAGTGTTTCAACTGTGGCCAAGCAGGCCATTGGAAAAATGAATGTCCATATTTGGCTGAGCAACCTGCACCATACACTGATGCGTCACATCAGTGGAATTCTAACTGAATGCCGTCCAGTCGACAGCAACCACAATGAAGGTTCCCTGAACAGAAACAACAGCAATTGTGTCCTTTTATTCCTGTGGATCAGGATGGACCACATGTTATGTTACTGGTTAAAAATAAACCCTATCCATTTTTAATTGATACCAGAGTGACTAAATCCATGCTAGCTGGCAAAGCAGCCATGAATGTTCCCCTCTCCAACAAAATAACTAGAGGAGTGGGTGTCTCTGGTATACCTATTGAGTATTCCGAAACTGTTCCAGTCCCAGTAGCTTTGGGACCTCTACAGGATAACCATGCATTTTTAGTAGGACCATCAGCAGCTGTAAATCTATTAGGAAGAGACTTGCTTTGCAAAACTGGGGCCACCATTTTTTGCACAGCTGATGGAGTTTATCTCCAAGTACCTTCAGACCAACAGGATAGTACCCTGGCAGCTTTAGATGACTCCGTCATTTTACAGACGATGTGTATCCAGCCAAATTCTGATAGAAATGAGTATTTACATTCCCTACCCTCTCACCTGTGGACTACTCATGACAATGATGTAGGGTTTTTGACCTCAGCTACTTCTGTAAAAATAACTCTAAAACCAGGAGCAAAGTTACCGCGAGTACCACAGTATTTTTTGACAGCTGAGGCTATATCTGGTATTGCTCCTGTTATTTCTGCATTGGAACAGCAAGGGATCATAGTACGCACCACAAGCCCATGTAACACCCCAATATTACCAGTGAAAAAACCTGGCAAACAAGCTTACAGATTTGTGCAGGACTTGTGGGAAGTTAACAAAGCTGTTTTGCCTGTTTTCCCGATTGTACCAAACCCAGCTACTATTTTGAGCTGTATCCCACCTACTGCAAAATGTTTTACGGTAATAGATATTTCATCAGCTTTTTTCTCTATTCCAGTACATCCTGACAGTCAGTATTTATTTGTATTTACCTACAAAGGTCAGCAGTATACTTGGACTCGATTGCCCCAGGGATATGTAGAATCCCCAACCTTATTTTCTAGAGAGATGCATAGACAGTTACAGGATCTGCAACTACCATCATGTTCAGTTCTAGTCCAATATGTGGACAATATTCTTATAGCTTCACCAGACAGTAACTCATGTAGGGAAGATTCCCTTCTAGTGTTAAACTTTTTAGCTACATGAGGGTTTAAAGTAAATAGATCAAAATTACAATTCTGTCAGGAAAAGGTGCAGTATTTGGGACATATTATTGCAATGGGTTCTCGTCAAATACTCCCAAATCGTATAACTTCTATTCAAAGTGCTCCATGCCCTGTAACCCAGAGGCAGCTTTGAGGATTCCTTGGCCTAGCTGGATACTGTCAACAGTGGGTGCCTAATTTTTCGGAAATTTTGGCCCCCCTGTTACAACTACTAAAAAAGGATATTACAGAACATTTACCCTGGACATCACAACATGATGAGGCTTTTCAGGCTATCAAAACAGCCTTGATAAATCCTCCTGCCTTAGGGTTGCCAGATTATTCCAAACCTTTTGTTTTCTTTTGCTGTGAGCGAAACAAAACCGCCTTAGGTCTCCTAGCCCAGCAACGTACTGGAGGCTACCAACCTATTGCTTACTATAGCACTCAGCTAGATCCGGTTGCCTCTGGTTACCCAGCTTGCTTACGGGCTATGGCAGCTGCTGCTGTTTTGGTTGATATGGCAGCCCCACTAACCTTGGGACATGATACTATCTTAGCAGTCCCACATGCTGTTCAAGCACTACTTCTAAAGACAAAAACACAGTATCTTTCAAATGCATGCCTTACTAAATATGAACTAAGTTTAATAAATAATCCTGCCCTGCAAGTCATACGCTGCCCACCACTGAACCCTGCCTCTTTAATACCAACTTCGGATGAGGGCGAACCACATGATTGTGTGCTTGTAGTTAACTCTGTTCTTTCTCCTAGGTTGCATTTATATGACACTCCTTTGCAAGATCCTGATTTAGTTCTTTTTGTCGATGGATCCTGCTTACATACAAACTCTGGTGAATTCCAAGCTGCTTGGTCAGTCTGTACTCCGATTGAAGTTTTAAGGTAAGCACGATTACCCCCAGACACTTCCGTGCAGGCTGCGGAACTAGTGGCATTATTGAATGCATGCAAAATAGCTAAGGACAAGTCTGTTACTATATATACTGACTCCCGTTATGCCCATGGTGTTGTTCATGATTTTGGTATACTGTGGAAAGAATGAGGGTTTTTAACCATTTTTATATGAATAACTTGTTACAAGACTTATTGTTACCATCTGAACTTGCTGTTGTTAAATGTGCAACCCATCAATCTAATGACTCTTTTGAAACTAAGGGCAATAACTTAGCTGACTGGGCTGCTAAACAGGCTGCTCTCTCACACACTGTTCAGGGACATTTTTTGCAGCCTCTGCAACCAATGGTTACTTTTGATACCACAGTGTTAAAAGCTTTACAGGATGAAGTCCCAGAATCAGAAAGAAGAACATGGCTGGCTCAAGGTTGTTTTAAATGCTCTGATCTCATTTGGCAACATCCAGATGGCAGATTGGTCTGCCCAATGTCCATGTTAAATTCTCTTATTAAAGCGTATCATTTGCCAGCCCATGTAAGGGTACAAGCATTAATAAAACACATCCAAAAGGATTGGTTTGCCCCAGGACTTTCTGCTTCTGTACAGCATTTTTTGAGCACGTGCTCCATTTGTTTACAGTATAACATTTCAAAAGGCACTATGGCTCCCACACAACCACTGCCAAAACCATTGGGACCATTTTGCACCTTGCAATGGGATTTTATTGAACTTCCACCTTGTGCTCATTTCAAATATGTTTTAACTGTTGTTAATGTTTTTTTCTGGCTGGTTAGAAGCCTACCCATGTGTTAAGAATGATGCTATTTCAGTTGCTAAGAAACTTTGTTATGAACTGATACCTCATTTTGGTGTTTCCTGTCAAATATATTTGGACCGTGGAACACATTTTACTGCTCCGTTAATTGATTCACTGTGTAAAATGTTAGGTATCACTCTAAAATTTCATTGTCCATATAGACCACAGGCATCAGGTATTATTGAATGCATGAATCAGACACTGAAAACCAGACTGGCTAAAATTACTACTGAAACTGGCCTCACTTGGGTACAGGCCCTACCTCTAGCCCTACTCTCTATGAGAGCGCAAGTACATCCTACTAAGGATCTTTCTCCTCATGAAATCCTCATGGGCCACCCTATGTGTATGCCTATGACTCCACCACCACCCTTTTCTGAGTATGATGCATTTGATCATGACATTCTTGCATATTGCTCTTCTCTTGTCTCTTTTTTAGAGTTTCATCACCGCCAGGAACAGCGGCTCAACATATCCCTGATCCTTTCCTGTCCTCTGCACTACAACCAGGAGATTGGGTGTACGTCAAGTCATTCTCTCGAAAAACAGCACTTCAGCCACGCTGGAAGGAGCCCTTCCTGGTTCTACTGATGACATCATCAGTGGTGTGACTACAAGGCTCACCCACCTGGATTCACATATCACACGTCAAGAAGGTCATCCCATCTGAAGATCAACAGCCTCTACCTTTTGCAACTCCTGATTCTCCACCTATTGCTACTCGTACTCGAAGCCATACTGTACCAGCACCTGACAATGCCTGATGTTTATCCATTTGGACAACCTCACCCTCCAGAAACAATACAAGTGCAACCACCATTTCCACAAAAGCACTGCACAGCTATTTTGGTGGTTATTCTTGTTGTTTTGTTATTTTTACTGTGACCATTTTTATTTCCTGCTCCAACTACGCCTCATGCCAAACGAGCTACATGGCATCCACTTTTCAGCACCTACCAAGCTATTAAATACGCCTATGCATCATCCCTCAATGTCTTGGACTGCTTGATTTGCACTGCTATTCCTACTGTTCATGGGGGATTGATGCTAAATGTAGTCCCTTTAGGGGTTAATGAAACCTGGATGAATCTGATCTACGATACATCAAATGTTATTTCAAAGGACAAGATAGCATTACAGTTGTCCCTCCTCCAAAACGGAACTGTGTGTTTTCAAAAACTTGGTAAAACTAGAGTAGAGTGGAGCCATTGTAACCAAACAGTGGTACATAACTGCACTGTAGACAATTCAGGTTGTGTAACAGATTTCTCACCTATAAAAAGACTTGTTAAAAACTCTAAAGCTAACTTTTCCCAGAAAATAGAAACTGTCTATTGGAAAATATTCCAAGGACTGCAGGACACCGGGGATCACTTCAAGTCTATCAACATCACCATTAAAGTAGAAAATTATTATTTTGTGTGTGGAAGAAAAGCATATAAATGGCTACCAGGAAACTGGTCTGGCAGCTGCTTCCTGGGCTACCTAGTCCCAGCTATTCGACATGTATCTGCATTACCTAAAGGAAAAATTTGGAATGTTTGAGAGGTCAAGAAACCTGCCAATCCTGTAGGTCGAGTTGATGCTTCATGGATCTATCACCATGGTTTAGCTCATGCTAGCACCAAAGGACTGTCCCATATGGACTTGGATGATGATGTCATATCATGGGCTGGTATAATTCCATCATATGGAACAGTGAAATCAATTTGGGAACTGAGAAAGCTATCTAAATTGCTTGAAATATTAAGCAATGCTACATTTTCTGCCTTAGAACTAGTGAATGATGAACTGACTGCTATGAGAGCTGTAGTACTTCAAAACCATATGGCTCTCGATTTCAGCCTAGCGGCAAAAGGAGGAACTTGTGCTTTAATCCAGGAGGAGTGCTGTACATTTATTCCTGACAATCAGCATGAAATTGAAAGCCATCTTGAACTGATTCAAATAATTTCCGAACTCTCAAAGGCCAAAAAGGCTGATAGTTCAACATGGGCATGGTTAACCAATCTGTTCTCAGGCTGGGGAGGTGGACTGTTGAAGTTGATTTATTAATTGCAGTATTGGCAATTTTTGCTTTTCTTGTCTTATTTCTAATCAAAGCACTGATCTTGAAATGAATGTCTTCAAAAACTGTGAAGAAAGTGCCTACGTTTTATATGCCTGCAGCTATGAATGTAGACAATGAAATGACAATGTTTTCCAATGATGAAAAGACCAGTAGCATGGTTATGTTAGATTTGGGACAAATGTATGATAGGTTAAATGGTGATGCTTACACAGCATCAAATGGAGGATTGTAGAATATGAACAGCCAAAGCATGTGTTTGAGGGAATTGAGTGTGTGACAGTCTGTATGTATTAAGATGTACGGTGTATTGTGAACTTTGAATGAACTCTGAGCAATGAGAAAAATACTGAAAAACAAGAATCTGCTTGAAAGCAGAAAATGTGCCTTTTATGGAAGTGCATCCAATTTTCTCTCTCTGCCTAGAGATATGATGATGTGAATTGTCTTATGTTTACGGATAAACCTTTGATTGGTTAATTGCCCTGTATAATGGTCTAATTGGTTCATTTTTATATTTTTGTACTGTCAGCAATATCACCAGTATATAAGCTTGTTTATTCCTTTGTTCTGGGAGTCTCCCTGGTGCTTTCCATGAGGCTCCCACACGTGTGTACTGTAGATAATAAAAACCACTGAAAGAGAGAAAGAACTGTATTTGTCTTCATTTTCAAAGTATTGTGTAACGTAATACCTGGCACCTCACCTGTGTGCCCTGTTCAAGTACAGCCTCACCTCAGGCTTCTTCCCTACTGAAAATTGTGCACTGCTGCAGTCCCCACTCTCCACAAACAAGGTTCAACTTCAGACCCTGGGAAATATTACCCCAACTGCCTGACAAGTCTGTTATGCAAAGCTATGGAATGCATCATCATGCACATAATACACAGGGATATGGGAATCTGCAGACACAGGATCCCACACAGTTTACTTTTCTGAAGGGTAGGTCATACCTGCTCAATCAACCTGGTCAACTTCTTGGAGTCAGTCACCTGAGCTGTGGATGAAGGCAAGGTGGCACATACAGACTACATTGATCTGGACAAAGCCTTTGATAACATTCCCCACTCAGGAATCATGCAAAAATTCAATAAGCTAGGCATCCACCCCTATATCACCAGGTGGGTTGCAAAGTGGGTCACAGATAGGACTCACAGTGTGGCAATAGCTGATTCCAAGTCAGACTGCTGAGCAGTCATAAATGGAGTCCCACAGGGTTTTGTCTTGGGTCCTCTCATGTTTGGTATCAACTTCTCTGAACTCCATGCCAACATGAAAGGAATCTGGCTAACAAAGTTTGCAGACAATTGCAAGTAGGCAACTATTATTAACTAAGTCGTGAAGTCACTCACTAAATGCATGTCCTCACAAGCCCTGTCAACCTATCAATTTGCCATGTGTATAACAGCATTGATGACATAGAATCTGTTCACAAATCTGGGGATATGTCCACCATGTTGTTTGGCTGTCTCCACATGTCCTGTCCTGTGACATATTGCCACCTACTGTATGTGAATCTGTAGACCACCACCTCTGTAATGTCCCTCACACAGGCAAGGAAAAGGGTCAAGGCCCACATCAAGGAATGTCCCATGTGTCGGAACTATCAGCAGTGTCCATGTCCACAGCACAATACTATGTGAGCACTTACATAGTGGTATGGCCTTAGCAATACCTGAGATCTGCACATCTGTACAGAGGACAGACAGAAAGATATCCAACAGGTTGTGTATTAGGATGAATGTTTTGAAAGATAGAAGTCTGAAACTGAAAGGTATGCCATTACTGCATGACAGCAGTCCTCAATGACATTTCCAAAAAGCATAGTAGTCCACAGCTGATGTCAAAATATCAGATCAATATCCAATAGGAGATACATACAAATATACAGCTCAAACACCAAGAACAAGATAGTAGTACTCAGACTCCCAGCTTTGCATGCAGGGGTGTATGGTTCTAGTTTTACAATCTGAAATCTACTTTTACTTGGAAAAGCACTGTTAAAAGTATTAACGTAATGATACAATATGTGTTAAACTATTTTTGTCAACCAGTGCACTGTAGCTGGTGTAATATGCAAGTGTGACTATATATAACATTGGATACTACCCATGTATAAAACAAATACAAAGAGAAAAGATTGTGGTACTACCCATATATACCCAGGTGTCCCATACAGTATAGTCACACCCCTTGCTACTGGACTGACAGCACATAGAAGCATGTTATGTACAGGAAGTTAAATGCACTTATTAAAGATGCCATTACCCTGCTATTGTATCAGACTGAAATGTGACCAATGGTTACCAGGGCTGAGCTGTGCTTAGCATGTTTAAGCATTGCTTAAATGTAAATGCTAAACAGATTTGCGCACTGGTAAGCGAAACCTACATGATGTAAACGCCTGTTCATTTAACCATACATTAGCACTGCTTACCATTGAGCAAACCCATGCAAATATGCTTAAAGCTGCTCAAAACTGCCTTAATCACTCTGTATCCAATAGTCTTTGCTCTGCCTAGCAACAAAATAAACAGCCCTTCTAGGTCTTCAACCCAGGACCCTGTGCATCACAGTCAACGTAATTAACCAGTAAGCCACCTCAGCTGTATCATTATAGGATGTTTTCTCAAACATACACTTCTTTACACCCTGTTTACAATAGGGATGAGACACTGCAATTACGAAGGATTTGTATCTGCAAATATATATATCTCAAATGAAACATATACATAAAGAGAGAGAGCGAGCGAGAGAGATGTGTATGGAGATAAATATATGTGTATAACAATATATAGATATATTATCAATAAGTACTGTGGTGTATATATATATATATATATATATATATATATATATATGTGTGTGTGTGTGTGTATACAAATATATATATATACATATATGTATATATACATACATAAATATATATATATATATATATATATATATATATATATATATATATATATATATTTCTCCATTCATCTTATCGGTATTTAGTCCGGGGGGGGCTTGCGTTTCCAGATTTTGACCACTAGATGGTAGCATTTACTAAGCTAAGTGACTCCCAATAGCCGGTAGTCAGTTTGAAATAAGAAAAAAGTTAAAAGCTTAGTGAATAGAAAATCTCACTGCCACTCATTTCTCCTACTGAGAGAATGCAAGATAAGCCTGTTCAGGCAGGAAACTCTGTCCCCTAAAGTTATTTGTGCCCACCAAAGATAAAAAAACAAAAAGGGTAGTTCTTTAGTCAAGACAAAACAACTGCATTGTACTGACCCAGTTAATTTCAAGAAGTGCTGCTCCTGATTTTTTTTCCCACAACCCTGGCCTCTCGCAGCTCGGAGGGTCCCTGCTCCATTCCCCCTCATTTCACTCGGGCTCACTCCACTTCCCTACCCTACCACCATTCCCATCCACCCTGTTACAATTACATTTATACCCATACACCACTCCTCCCCATTACCTCAAACACCTCCCTCCACCACACATACGTATCACAGATAATTACCCAATTAGCCCACTAATTAGTTTACTATAAGCCACAATACAAAACCTATACTTCTCCAACAACTTCCCAAACTCTACTTAACTAAATAGGTATGTCTCTATTATCACAGATCACAAATCTACAACTCCTACTCTACACTACCTCCATTTCTACCCTATTGCTATCAACCATAACCAACTATCACATCCAGCTACATCACAACCTTACCATTCCAAAGCAATCTACATCCCTAAACTATACACAAGCCTGTACATATATTCACTTAACTCCATACCTTTACCAACCCACACACATTGACTACCTCTTACACAAATTACTCCCACACAGTAGTCAGTCCCACACCTCATTAAAACACACTAAAATTATCAGCAAACTTAACAGACTCTACTTATACCTACAAAAGAAACTCACATGTTGTGGAGACATACACCCCAATCCAGGTCCATTCCAATTAGACACCCCAAGCCCCAGTGGGAATAATACCCTACTCCAAAGACAGAAAAACTCTCTCCTCCTTATTAATATCAATGTATGAAGTATCCTTAACAAAGTCCATGACCGCCATGCTCTATTAGCTTTATACACACCAGAAATTGTCATACTAACTGAGAACTGGCTAAATCCAGAAATTCACAATAATGAAATTACAGCACCAGGCTATAACATCATTCACATAGACAGAGTGGGTAAAAGGGGAGGGGGAGTATCCATACTATACAAAAATCACCTTATCCTTGAACAACTTGACATCACCATCCCAGATTTCAAAAATGTAGAACTCACTCTTGCCAAACTAAAACTGAATCCCAAAAAAAAATATCAGTATTATAAGCTGCTATATTCCCCCAGGGAACAATGTCACTATCATGGAAAACCTACTAGAGTGGATCTCAACCTCCCTTCCCCAAGCAAATATCCTACTAGGTGACTTCAATATAGCTTGGCTCAACTGTTCCTGCCAAAACCCACTCTCCCACATAAACCTACATGGACTAACCCAACTCATTACATCTCCCACTAGAACTGACAAAAGATCCAAACACCAATCCATACTGGACTGGATATTGTATCCCATCCATCCTACATATCTCTAGCTGGATGTCTACCAGACACCCTCAGCGACCACCAACCAACTTACCTACTCAGAAGCAAAACTCCCCTAATGACCAGGTAACAGTATGGGAAATCAGAAACTAAAAGCACTTGAACCCCGGCAACTTTAACAGGAGCCTAAAATGCTGTAACTGGACCCCTTTAAAAGGTTAACACTCAGTGAAGCTGTCTCACACTTCAATAAAACCTTCCTAAAAATATTAAATTACCATGCCCCCCCCCCCCAAAACCACTAGAATTAAAACTAAATATGCTCCCTGGCTAAATAAAGACCCCAGAATATTGCTCAAAAGCAGGAACAAAGTTTGGACACAATTTTACAAGAGTAAAACCCAAATAGACAAACAAAACTACCTTGAACTACACAACAAAGCCAAAAAACACATTAAATTAGACAAAATCTCCTACTATCAAAATATCCAAAAGAAACATGCTACTAACCCCAAAATATTTTGGGCAGCAATCAACTCTGTTTTACAACCCGGGAAAACATCCTCCCCCCACACCCAAAACAGAAAACAACCTAGACAATATCCCCACCCAATTTAACAAATACTTTACTGAAGCAATCCAAGAACTAGCTGATAACCAAAGTAATACTAATCACCCCACCTCATTAAAAGTATCTACTCCAAATGAATTACTAGATAATAACACCCACTTCAACTTTCATTCA
>NC_056733.1:299106487-299166487 GCF_019279795.1 Protopterus annectens
ACATAATAGCCTGCTTATGACTGTTGGATATCTTCCAGGCTAACACAGTGATGTCAAATCCTACTGTGCAATCAACTTACTAATGTATGGTGCAGATATATTAATATAGTATCACTACTGATGTCCCTTTTGTCACCCATTTATGTGTGCTGTTGTCCAGACATCCTGCTATAACAGGTTGAGACATATGACTGAGCAGCAAGACTGTAAATACAGTGTGCCATACTAACATAGAACAGAAATGTATACCAGCTATCCCCTCAAGACATGTATGTATGCATATGTTCAGCTGGAAGGCACAAAACTAATCACATGGGTTTCAAGCAGTCAGGTACATAGGTTGTGGATGTCACACATGTGTGTAATAGTATCAGTGCATACAACAGACATAAATGTGTACAGCTACTTGTTGTTGCATTGCCCTGATACTGATAAGGGTACTAGAGTAAGCATGATTATCAGGTAGTAATCAGAGAAGTGTTCAACTGTGTTATGACCCACTGTCCATGCCTACCACTACCAGCTATATCAACACCTATATACAGTGGATATTACCAGTATGCACAACCCTGTTGGAATGCCAGGTATGTGTGCTGTATGTGCTGTATGACAATCAGACCACAGAAAATCATTTCACAATGTTTTTCATCTTGAATGTGACCCCTAACCTGTACAATTCCATTGAAAAACAATCACAGGTGTTACTAGGAAGGTGAGCAACTATTGAAAAGTGAAGATGTGCCATAATGTTAGAGTCCAAACCAAGATGATTGAATGATGTAACCATCTCAATAGGTGCATACACAGCATATCTGTTTAAGGGTATGCACACTCATTCAACTGGCTTATTGTACTTATTATTATTTCCAATTTTTTCACAGACCAGATTGTTATGTTTACAATTGAATAGTGCAGGCTATAGGTCACATTAAAGGTGGGAATTATTGTGAAATGAGTTATTGTGGTGTCAAGTTTCAACTGCACAAATACCAGACATTGTAACAGGGGTGTGTAGCCTTTATATCCACTGTAGCTATTCAGGCTCAGCAGTATCAGAACTGTATAACCCGCCTCCACCAAGGTAGAGTAATCCCCTTTGGTGGACAGCAGCAATACACAAACCACATAATAGGTTGCTATATTGGCTGTACAGGGACACATAGGTGCAGGCAACAACTTGGAAGCAAGTCCACCTCTATCAGAGCAAGCATGTAAGTTCACAGGTGACTTCTTGTATGCCTGACTATGAGTAAAAATCAGACATATCCACACCACCAAGGACAATTGCAACAGTGTCTCCATATATGTTGTCAGTCTCAGCGGAAAAAACACAATTCACCCTGTACTGGGGGTAAAGCACACATCATACACACATGCCATGGATATAGGCAACCTGCATCAGACAGGTTAGGTGGGCACATCACCACCCTGTCCACCCCAGTTGTATAGGGAGATATGCACTTGAACCACATTCCTCCCCTCAGCTATGGTGAGCATGTACATACTGCCTACTGATGGCAACATCAGCAAATCTCCATGGGGCATAATAACATCACTGTCTGCCTCCTACATGAACCCAGGCATGTGATCACAGCTCCATTACACACCACCGTCAAACACAGACCTGCCACCATCCATGCAGCATCCACATGGACAATAGCCACTGTCAACCCTCTACACAGAAATGAATGGAGAATAAAGGATTATTCAATCAAGTGTCCAACATTGGGGGGGGAATAAGATAGCTCAGGGCCAGGAGTGTATTGTAAGCTGCTATAGTCATGATAGATTGGAGGGTTAGGGTTTAGTTTGGATTACTTGCAAGTAATATCCACTGTTGATGTGCAATTTGACAACCATATGAGATCCTGTGACCCTTTTCAGGGAAAATGCAGAGGGCTCACCTACCAGCATTCTCTGTTGGGGAAACTGACATCATCACCCAATATGTGGTTGAACATTATGCCCTGTTATGTGGACGGAGAGCAGAAGATGTGCGGGAGAGGATCGCCTGTGGAACACTCTGGCCTACAGGGTAAATGATGCTGGCCTGCACAGCAGAATGTATGAGCAGGTGCAGCATCGGGCCATCGACCTTATCCAACATGCCCATGAATGGGCTGCTGCTGTAGTGAGGGACCGGCTAACCACAGGTGGGGGCCCAGCCATCCAGCCCCACTGGCACCCACAGAGGAGATCTTCTCCAACCTTGGGTCACCCGCCCAATGCAAAAGCCATGAAGGTGAGGAAAGCATTGTGGAGGTGAGTTGCACACACACACTTGACAAGCAGCATGCAGGTAAGGGCCCAGTGGGGATTAGCACACTAATGTATCACACATACATGTATCTGTATTGTATTATTATACTAATGTATCAGGCATACCTGTATCTGTATTGTATCCACATCCATGTGTGAGGTCCGACTGCAGTTGTTGATGGGGTTTTCTAATGCACAGAGGTGCACATCTATGGTGAGGACAGAACATTGTGTACTATTGGGGTTAGCACTGTAAATGTGCAGACATGCTGCACCCATCCTGTACCAAGGCCACATGCGGGTCAGCTGACAATACCTCCCTCTCACAACTACCTAGGACCCTCTGTTCTGCATATGGTACAGCAGCCTGAAGCTGGTGAGTATGACATTGCTCTGTTGTTGTGAAGGGCATACAATTTACCATGCAGACAACTGTCAGTAATAGCTATTTTGCTTTATGTGCATGTTCACTTGTAGTGGAGTTAGCTGCATTGCATCACAGTGGTCACCACTGGAGCCTATCTGATGTGAATTCAACATTCCTGTAGCATACCTCACAACTTGTCAGTGCCAAGATGTCTGGACAGAGGCCAGCAAAATGGGCTGGACAAATGGCCTAATGTAGGGACATGTGTGACACATTGGTGGTATACAGTCAGGGTTGCCAGACGTCCCTATTTGGGCGGGACTGTCCCGAGATCAGCAGCCTAATCCCGAGTCCCGCCCTGCCGGTTAAAATCCCGGCCAGCCTCCGCTTTGTTTGTTTGTTTGTTTTTTTTTTTTTTTTTGATTGTCCCGTATACCTGGCATACGGGCCAATCAAAAATTGCTAAACACGGAGCTTCTTGTGTTCCACATTAAACACAAGAAGCTCAGAAGCGATTTTTGATTGGCCCATATGCCGGTATACGGGCCAATCAAAAATCGCTAAAAACGAGCTTCTCGTGTTGAATGCGGAACTAAACACGAGAAGCTCCGTGTTTAGTGCAGAGCTACTGAGTGAGCTCAGTTCTTTAATGTGGAACTCTGTTCCGCATTAAAGACCTTTTTTTTTGGTCTTCAGTTACCGAAGACCTTTTTTTTTTTTTTTTTGGTCTTCACGTGCCGTGAGAGACCTTCTTTTTTTTTGTCCCTACCTGGGGTGCTGGAAATCTGGCAACCCTGTATACAGTGGACATAAATTATGTACACACCTCTGTTAAGATGCAAGGTGTTCCTGTTACATACAACTAGTATGTCAGTCTACACCTCTTCCAGCCTTTAATGTGACCCATAACATAAACAGTTCACTTGTAAAACCAAGCATCTGGACTCATTTGTTGCACCTACAAGGCTGGCCACCTGTGAGGGTGGCAGACATTGTATCAGCATGATGTTTCAGTCAGGTATGATACCTCATGCTACCATTTGTGTCAGCACACTCACTGTGGCCTATTTGGCTACAATATCACATACATGGGCATTGTTAAGGAAAATACAGACCACTTCCAACCACATATAGGTTGCAAAAATCTGGATATTCCAAAAACATATGTACAGAGGACTGTAAAATGGTTTAACCTGCTGCATGTGAGGCACATGCTGTTAACCCACTATATAACGTTATGGCAGCGGGAGGTGCTCACACATCAAAATGGTATAAGCCACACATAATATGATCCTCACAAACAGTTGCCAGCATTGGGATTAGAACTGCTGCCTATCTAGTTATTTCTACTATAGTGCTATGCAGTTATCAGACGCACCACATAGCTTATGCATTCTCTACTCATCCAAGGTACTTCTAAGGTGGATGACATCAACAGGACAACTAGACTTGAGCGAGAGGAAGTGTAAACAGTAGTACACAAGTCAAAAATGGTGTAACCCACACACTACATGATTCTCACCCAAACACACATCCAAACAGTTGCCAGCATTGGGATTAGAACTCCTGATAGTACTATGCAGTTCCATTTCATATTATATTGTGACCTATCATACAGAAGGGGGGCATATCAGTAGAGTACACCTTAGATTTTAATGGCATAAATTTCAGTTTCAGACTTCTTATCCTTCAAAATTAAAATGCAACTGCCAGACCTGTTGTAGTGTGTGTGTGTGTGTAGGTCTGGAGGTGGGCTGCTCATCATTGCCATCATTTGTGGGCCTTAGTCCGGCCTTTCTTTATGGTCATCTACACTTGTCCTGCTGGGTTAGGCTGGTGGTGGGTGTGTGACCCTCACTGTCATTTATGTGTGTGACCTATTGGCACCAACAGTTATTTGGACCATCACATGTAATGCAGTTGGAGTTGTCACCTTCTGTAGTACTGCCTAGTATGTTGACAGCAGTATTTGTTATGGGTTTCCTGCTGTCCCATATAGCTCTCAGCTGTCTGCTGCTATCCCATTCAGCCACCCAATTCCCTTGCATGATTGCATCCATACCATACGTACAACTATCAGAACATTCTACTCCATTCAGTAAGTGATAGGGAGGGTGACTTACCTTGTTGCTGGGCCAGTATTGAGGATGGTGATGGAGAGTCGACTATGTCAGATGCACACGTAGTACACTCCCTATACATGGTAAAGCACAGGTAGCGTCATGTTTGGCATCCCTTTTCTTGTATGTGCAAGTCAGAGAGAGGTATCAGTTCCTGAGTCCCTACAGTGTCATTGTGTGTGCTATGAGTTGACTCTTTGCCAAGGCCTGGGCATATGAGCACATCTCCCTCTGCCTACAGGGACAGGCTCAGGAAGTTCCTCCTCCAAGTCCCTCTGTGCCTGTGCTAGCCTTGGCAATGGTGGGGGGCTATGTGACCCTGCCCCATGCTGTTCCTGCTGCAGCTGTTTCACATGATCATATTGTGTAGCATGGTACATACTATGAACATTTGTGTACATGTAGCTGGAGAGTACTACAAGGCACCACCAGATATGTCAAGGCAGCGGAACCATGACTTGGGCATCCCAAACACATGCTCTACAATGATCCTGGTTTGTGCATGTGCCTCATTATGGTGTTCTTGTTCAGGTGTGTGTGCATTTCTGATGGGTGTCATCAGTCACGGCTCCAGTGCATAGCCAGCATCCTCCACTAGATGGCCATATGGGATGTCCCCCCTGGAAAATGCCTGATACAGCTGTGAGCAATGCCAGATGTGGAAGTCATGATAGCTTCCAGGGCTGCCAGCATGCATGTTCATGATAATGCCCTGGGCATCGCCCCGACCTGACAGCTGATGGAGGGGAAGCCCTTGTGGTTTATGTAGTCCCTACCCCGCTTGCCAGATGGTGCTTTGATGTATATGTGCATGCAGTTTATAGCACTAACTACCTCAGGGTATTCTGCTATATGGTGGAAGAGATGCATACTTCTGGTCAATGCCTCATGCCATCCAAGAACTGGTGGAGTACCCTGGATACTGAGGCTTGTGAGACTCCCATGATATCCCCAGTTGGTCTTTGGAAGGTACCTGTGGCTAGTATTCTTAAGCCTACACATACCTTGGTATCCACTGGGATGGGTTCCCCTCTGTTGGTTCTGTGTGTGAGACATGGCCGGCACAGTTTGACAATTTGCTGTAGAATGTCCCTGTCCACCCTATAGCGCTCCACTATCTCCAGCTCATGTAGGCCCTGATAAGTTACCTTGAGTCTGTACATTCTTCTCCTCCTCCTCCTCACTGTATTGTCAGCATTCTCTTCCTCACCACCCTGAGTCTCTAGCACATATTGATGGATTAAAGCAGCAACAGCCTCTAACATTTTTAGTTAGTTTTGCCAGTTAAAAGTCCTCCGTCTGTGTACACCAGTGGTGTAGAGTTTGTGGGAAAATACAGTCTGAGAGGTATTTGCATGGTTTATAGTAGTGTGCTGGGCTGCTGCATGTTTAATTGGTTGATTCTGATACATTCCACCTGCCAGCTATGCTAATTCTCCTTGATTGCCTTCCTACTGCTGTTTCCCCTTCCCACTTCCTCCCTGTTTAAGCCCCAAGGCATGCCGCACATACCCGGTGCTCTAATTTAGACAGTTCTGCTATTTTAGGCCTGCTGTGTGCCGCACACACCCATTTAGCTAATGTAAACACTTTTAAGCAGAAATGGCCCTCCCTGGATACAAATGCACTCTGCATTTCATGGAATAAGAGAATACAGCCTCAGACACATACCCTTCCTTAGCTGTGCTTAGCTAAGGGCAAACATGGGCCACAGAGCTCCAATGAGCTTACAGCAAGCATGACACATTCCCTTATGAGGCCATCCAGCTCTTGGACTTGTGCTGTTGTATTGCTGTACTTACATGGTTAGGCACAAGTTGACACTTTGAAGAAATCTGTGATTCAGTATAACCCCTCATTTGCATACCCCAGTGTGTAGGCTGTTAGTTACTGCACTAACACTGACCCTTTCCCCTTGACAACCAGTGCTCCCTGGTATTGTTTACATTCTGCATGCCATTGACTATAATGGCAAAATGCAGAATTAACTTAGAATTGACTCATTTTTTTTTTTTTTTTTTGGCACAATCTCGTTTGCATGCCGCTGCCCTATGCTTAAACAGCCAAGATCGGCCACAAAAAAAAAAGTGTAATTTTCATAATTATTAATCAGGTTTTAATGCCAGTGGCCCTATATTTGTCCATTGGCATGTGTAATGTACATAATACATGCTTTTCCACAAGCTGTCATGCCTCTGTTTTGTCAGTTGCAGAAATGTACTCAGTTATTTAGTTATTGTCTGAATACATTTCTACACTGAAACTGTTCTAGTACGGAGACCTGGCAGCTTGGTGAATCACAAATTCACCTCATTTGCATGGTTTTCACCAGCGAATGAGGTGATTTGCATATTTGTCAGATTTCCATGCTAGAACAGTGTAGGAAGCTCGTGTATGTGAAAATGGCACTATCCTGAATTGCTCGGCGGCCATTTTCCATGCAGGAGCTCCTACACTCTTCCTGCATGAGAAAAATGGCTTTCTGAATCCCATGGAAAGAGTTTTATATAAATGGTCACCGTTAAGATTGCATTTATCACTGTTTGTACCAGAAACATGTAAAGAAGAAATTATATTTTTCCTAAAGAGTTATTATAATGTATGTTTAACTGCAGAAGAACAACATCATTACTATTTTTAGACAGATGGGGCAAATGAATTGGTTAATAAATGGATTATTCTCAACATGGGGTCTAAACATGGATGGATAAAGACTGCATTTAATAAAATTATTAGGACAATATCTAGAAGACAATAAAAGTTAAGGCTTCCTCTCTACAGGCCAGGCCCAGATCAGACCAGACCTTAATTAATGTATCTAGTTCTGAAGATCACAAGAAGACAGAGAAATCAGACTGCTGAAAGAATACAGACTGAAGTAATGAGACCACTTTGTGGTAAGGACGGTAATGGATATGATCAGAGACTAGAGAAGTTAGCTTAAAATAATTCCATTTTAGATGAAAAGTAACTGAAGGACATAACACTGGTGTACAAGGCCTTGTCAGGGAGATGTGCAAAGGATTACCCTAACAGGTGGAGAGAGAGAAGAAGAGAAGTCAGCAAACTGAATGGTCTAACTACTCCCTACATCTTTGAAAGTACTTCTTTACAGAGAAGGTTCTGGACTCATGAAATGGATTACTGAATGGGTGTGGAGAAAATGACTCTATAGAGACAGACAAGAGGGCAAGGGACATGTGGAGAAATGGTAAGGGAAAGGCAGGGATGGAAAGAAGTAGAATGCTAAGCATACCTCTCAACCTCTTAGTGCAGGAAATATGGACAAAGCCTACAATATGGAGGGACAAAGGATCAAAAGTAGGGACATTGGGGACATAGGGATATTGCTCTTATAAACTTAGAACATTTCTGGATTAACAGAATTAGTGTTAACATGCATTTTCTGAGAGATAAGAAGTCTGAATGTCAAATGTATGTCATTATTTAGACGGAAAAGCACAAATTTTATGAGGAATGCATCAAAAATTTGTGTCAAAAATCTGGACATTCTGCTAAAATCTGGACAGTTGAGAGCTATGACCCACAGCTAAATGCACTCAAAGGGCAGACTTGTCTGGCTTATTGTCTCCTTCTGCCATCAATGAAATGCAATGTAAACATAACAAATACTGTAAATGAAGAAATAAATATTTGTCATGGTTTCTTTCACTGCCTTTATTGCAGTTATAAATATAGGGCAATAAATATGCGCACAGTTCGGATAAAGGTAAAAAGGGTAATGAGGTGTGTGGTTTTGATATTATTTCCAAACATAAGTAGAATAAATATATTGGAATGATTTATCTGTAGTTATAAAACACAGGAAAAGGCATAACATGCACATTTAAAACAATAACTAACTTAATGAGAATATCAACCTTCCCTCTACAGTTAGGCACGTGTTTAGATTTAATGGATCATTGCATGCACTGAATATGGAAAGTGAACACATTCCGAGGCTAGCTTTGTAAGTGAAATAAGGCTTCCCAAGATTTATAGGTTTATAGGTTCATAGGTAGGTACTAGGATATTGGCCCAAGTGCCCAAGTAAGCCTAGCCAACAAGGTTCCCTGGCTTAAGCCACCCAAGAAAGTTAATTTCTTGTGCCCCTGTCAAGCAGAGCCAAAAAAAGTAATCCCCGGGTGTGTATTTCCTCTTTCCCATCCACTCATCAAGATTTTTCTTGAAGAGTGCTAATGAAGAACTTTGCTTGACATAGATGGGTAGCTTGTTCCAGAGTAGGAAGTCTCTTGGACAGGAATCTATCTCTCCACCATGTCCTTTTTATTGTGGTGACAAGGTTTAGGTCCCTAGAGCATGTAGCTTGGAGGGATTGGGATTTCTTAAGGTGCAGCATGTCCAACAGCTCTGGGTTTAACATAGCTTGTTATGTTAGGCAGAAATCTCCTAGGAGTAGGTGACATGCTGCAGAGTAAAGCTGGAGTTTTTTGAGACGGTCAGTGTAGGGCATCTGTTTGAGGCCAGTAATCCTCTTTGTGAGGTACTTCTGTGGCCTTTCCAGCTGCTGCAGATGTCTTGTGAGGCCATTCCAAAAGGGGCTTTGTACTCTATAATGGGTCTAATGAGTGCCGAGTAGAGGGGAACAATGACCTCTTTTTTCCTGGATGAGAACCCTTTTGTGATGAGATGTGCCACATAGAAGGATTTCCTGACTGCTGTGGCGATGTGATTATCAAAGGAGAGACTACTGTCCACCTGGGTCCCAAGGTCTCTTATCACACATTCGGCATTAAGTTTATGTGTTAGTTCATGGGTACAGAGTTTTACCAAATAGGGATGACAATGCACTTTTTGGAATTGAGCTTGAGGCCATGCCTCTGACACCAGGCATCTGTCTCAGTGAGGCCCTTCTGTAGGATGTCCACATCATTTGGGGATTTGACTATGGCTCCTAGTTTGCAGTCATCTGTGAACTTCATTAGCTAGGGACCTTCTGTGTTAGCCTGTACTTCAGAGAAGTAAATACGAAACAGGAGAGGTCCCAGGACTGAACCCTGTGGTACTCCACTTGTCACTGGTTTGAAGTCAGATTTGGAGTCTGCAACTTTTACAGTGTGAGTTCTGTCAGTGAGCCAGTTGGCAACCCATCTTATGATGTAGGGGTTTATACCTAGTTTAGTGAGTTTAGCTATAATTCCAGAATGGGGCATGATGTCGAAAGCTTTGATGAGGTCAAGATAGGCTGTGTGAACCACATTACCCTTATCTACGGCTTTGGTGACTGCCTCAAAGAAGTCAATCAGGTTCAGAAGGCATGATCTGCCTTTCACAAACCAGAACTGAGTGGGGTGCAGAGTTTGGAGGTTACCAATGTCTTTGTTTATGAGTTCCATGAGGATACATTCCATGGCCTTGCAGACCAGGCTCATCAGGCTAATAGGGCGATAGTTACCAGGACCAGTGGTGACTCCTCCTTTGTGGAGTGGGATAACTGTGCTGTGTGCCATTCAGTGGGCACAAAGCCTGATGTGAGACCTTGATTGAATATGGTGCTTAGAAAGAACAGTAAGAGTTTCCATTAATCCTTGCTGGAAAGTTAATGAGGCATGTCCTCAATGTCTGTCTCAGTCAGTTTCCAGTAGAATGGTATGTGCTCAGAGACAGCAGATTCCCCTTAGGTTTCAGCAACTATTAAGTGAGAACCTTGAGAGTAAAGTGGTTTCAAGATTATGAAAGAATGCAGTAATTTCAGTGATTTTAAAGGAAAGGAAAGACTGTTTATACCCTCAATCTTATAGACTAGTTTCAGAACTAAATTAGGATTATCATATATTTATGTCACTACTAGTATCCAGGTTAGCTCCATTGATACTAATATTTGTAAATATAGCTAAAGCATTTGATTTTATAGTCAAAACACTCTTATGTTTTTCATAAAACCAAACTTACTCCTGTTCCATTATTGGTGATTATGTAATCTTGAGAGAATAAAATGCTTTTGATAGGGTCATTTGGGATTATAGGTATTTAAGCACTATGTATATTTGGATTTTCATTGGAATTTGAATCTCTGTTGCAAAAAAATTAGACCTTGGTCCAGCTAAACATTAATGTGGTGCTTTCTGACCTTTTCACATTGTACAGGAGGACTAGTCAGGGATGCCCACTTTCCCTCATATGTCTGCTGTATATTTAGAACCTCTAGCAGAGGCCTAGCATTAGTCTGACATAGGTAGCTTCTTCAGGACAGCCCAGAGGTCTAGCTTTAATTTTACTTTACCAAGATGATTTGTTGAGTGATCATATCTGAGATTTTATGAACCTCTTTGGGTTGTTAGATACACTTGGGAGGCTAGCAGGCTATAAAATAAATATTAGTAAACCCATGACTATTGCAAATTAATTATGTTCCTACCATGGATTTGAAGTTAAGATATCCATCAATTTTGGACCATAGGTTCATAAATACTTGGGATTTTAAACATGCATGCACACACACAGACACAGACACACACACACACACACACACACACACACACACACACACACACACACACATATATATATATATATATAATGGATTCACTAGACAATCTCAACGTACTGAAATGTCGAATTTCAGTACATCTAGACTGAATAGTGGAAAGTGCAGTTACGCGAAACTGCACTTTGTCAAATGCGGAAATGTTGAATTCGCTATCGTGGTGTCGAGTTTGTGACGTGTGGTGTAGTTTGTGGATTTATCTGGGATTCAGGTAAGTGGTGTTTGTGTAAGGGTATTGGGTAGAGATTTTAGTGTGTGTGACTGTGTGTAGTGGTGTTTTTTGTGTGTTTAGTGTGACCTCGGAGTAAGAATATATAAGTAGGGGTGTGTGGGGGGAGCCCCCCAGATGGGGAGTTCAGGGGGGCTTGCGCCCCTGCTTAGAGGTAGGGTAGGTGTGTTTGTGTTATGTTGTGTTTGTGTGTGTTGGTTTGTTTGTTTTAGTGTAGTTAGGTTGGTGTATGTGTGTGTGTTTATGTGCTGGTTTGTGTGTGTGTGTGTGTGTGTGTGTGTGTGTGTGTGTGTGTGTGTGTGTGTGTGTGTGTGTGTGTGTGTGAATGTTCACGATTGTGCTATTCGCAGTTTTGGGTGTTTGGGTATGTGGGTTTTCGACTATTCAGTCTCGAAATACTGAAATTCGACATTTTAGTATTTCAAGATTGTCTAATGAATCCATATATAAATATATATATATATATATATATATATATATATATATATATATATATATATATATATATATATGCAGTATATATATATATATATAGAGAGAGAGAGAGAAAGAGAGATTCTTCCATCCCTAGAGTAATTACAAATTGTTTGCATTCAAAATTAATAAAGAAATGTAGAGTGTGGCTGGCTAAGATAGAACTTCAGTCTTTAGCCTATGATCATGGAATAATAGTGATACAGATGTTTTTACTTCCATTGGCATAATATACTTTTCAAGTAATTTAAATTCCCTTTCAAAGATTTATTTTCGCTGTTGTGAAGAATAGTATGCAATTTCTGGTGGGGTTAGAAAAATAAACTATGAGTCACTTTATTTAAATTAATGGTACCAAAGGAATAAAGGGGGGTTTGTGATGCCCGTGCACTGGCCCAGTAATCAAGGAGCTTCAATCCTCACCACTAGCACTGGTGAGGGGTGTCCACATTGGGAGGATAACAAGTACACACACAGTAAAGTACAATTTCTCTTAAGAGCACACAGAGATCACGGTCAGTCTGGGGCTGGTTTCTCCCTTTCTCTTCAGATCCCCAATAAGACTCCCCACTGGCACAGCTATATGGGTAAGATCTCAGCCGAGTGGTCAAGCCAAAACCTCCAGCACCCTCTCTGTCCAAGTAGCTGACACACACACACACACACACACACACACACACACACACACACACACACACACACACACACACACACACACACACACACACACACACACACACACACACGCACACACACACTTTGAGATTTGAGTTATATACAAACACACAGACACTCCTGGGGAAGGCTGGCACAGGTTCTCCAGCTATGCCTCCTTCTAGCCCAGATTATAAGATAGAAATCACTGCCACCGACCACTGCTTATTAGCTACTGATAAGGCCCTTCCCAAAGGGTGACCAATTACACTGCGTAATATTACTGTTATCCAAATAGTAAGTGTGACCCTGGGCTAAGGCTATTCTGGAGTGGCTTAGTACAGTATCACCAAATACATGCAAGTACTCTTAAGAGCTTAAATTATCTCTACACAAAACAGCCACAGTTAAAAGGTTTAAAAATATTTAATAATAAATAATAAAAACACAAGACAATATTTATTACTTCAACACAATGACATTAAAGAGTTCATAAATCACAAGAAAATGCTTTAAAACAATACTGTAGGATTGTCTGACATAAATATAGAAAATAGATAGACTAATCTGGCTATATTCTATCTATCTCTAAGAAAAGTACTAAGTTTTAAATAACTTTATTTACAGAGCAAAGCAAGTGCCTGGTGGGTTGTTGTCAACTCTAGCTCAAGATATAAAATGCCCAATCTTTCTCTCTGAGAAAGTCTTAAATTGATAATACACAGTACTGCTGACCCATTTCACATTACATCATTTTTATCACTTCTCCTTTAGTTCCCAGGCTAACAGAAACTGAAAATTTACATTTCTTTGTAAGCTGTACCTGGCCAGGAAGCCACAGCAATAAAAAACACTTCTACATGTAAATTCTAGTAATTATCTCTGTCTTAATAACAATAGAAAGAATTTGCTAACACAGACATCCTGTCTCTGAGCTTGAGATCAAACAGTTGTAATTCTTTACTTAACAGCTTTCTACCAGCAGGGTGCACTGTGGTTACATTTTTGAAGTTCAGCATATAACACAGTTTTCTTACATTTAGTTTTCTTACATTTGTAAAAAACAAGCTTGTGGATTATATTAATATTTACATTGACATAGAATTATCTACAAAATTCTATCTAGCTAGGCTGGCAGCCTTCACAGGGGTAATCAGTTCCAAATTGTTATACTTACTGGAGAGTTTACTGGCTTTATGTAGTTTGTGACAAAGTGTGTATTCATTACTAAGAGCTGGGTAGGATAGCACAGCAATGGACAAGAAACTTGCCCTGGCTAACTTTCTGGACCCTTGAATCTCAACCATCTCAGATGCTACAGAAGGCACCTCAGAAAAGTCTGGTTTGGGCAACTGAGGAGCCAGAGTCAACCACTTGGAAGGGATTGCTGTCAAGTCAGCTCCATGGTAAGGAAGGATAAAGCCCTGTGAACATTACAGCCAGCCCAAGTTCCATTAGTAGCACAAGGGCCTGATACAGCTGGCTGGGGAGGATGGGTATGAAGCAGCTGTTGCTGCTGTGACCACCCTGGGAGGAAAGAGGCAGCTTTGGCTTCATCCTTCGTTGACTCCTAGCAAGGGCACTCAGTGTTACACCCATGGATTAAAGGCTTAAGCAGCACAAGCTACAAGGTACAGACACATGTGACAAGCAGATTGTCTGTGCATACCCATGCTCCCCTCAGAAGGCAGCACACAGTGGTTGGCAAGCTGCAGAAGGGGTAGTGGTGCTCCACCTGGAGGTAGGGTAGGTCACCCCACAGGGCAGACAAGCTGTCCCATTCGATACCACCATTCTTTCACTGCTGAGAAAATGGATGGGCTGATAAGCATCCTAGGAAGGAATAAATGGGATGTATGGCACTTGCCTAGTCTGGGAATTCCTGGCTCCTGCCTCCATTGAACAAATGGGCCAACTGGGTGTAGGTAGAGGAGCCAGTGGGTGAGGTCCTGTGGGAAAAGGAAGGGATCCATGTCTTCTAGAGCTGTTATAGATTAGCTAGTTTTAAACATCACTTGTTAGAGCTTTTGTTGAGAACTCAGTGGCCTAACAGAGCTGAAATTTGTTAAATACCATTTTGCTATGGAAATACACACACACACGTGTGTGTGTGTGTGTGTGTGTGTGTGTGTGTGTGTGTGTGTGTGTGTGTGTGTGTGTGTGTGTGTGCGTCAGCTTGTGTGTGTGCGTGTGTGTGTGTGTGTGTGTGTGTGTGTGTGTGTATGCATAGAGAGAGAGAGAGAGAGAGAAATGTATACAAAAAGAAAATAAGCAATTTGTTCATGCATGCAAAAAGCAGAGTTTTTAAGCTATGCACCTGTACACAGCACTGTACAGAGCACCACTACCCATTACGCCTAGCCATGTAAATGTAAGACCCCCCCCCACAAAAAAATGCAAGTGATCTCACACAGTGACACATGCACAGACACATTCACATATGTGCATGTGCACACACACAGACACAAACACACATACATAAACGTATACCAAAACAGACAAAACACACGAGTATGTACACACATGCAGACACAAACACACACACACACATACACACACACACACACACACACACACACACACACACACACACACACACACACACACACACACACACACACACACACAAGTCTCTCTATCCAGGTCTGTACTTTCCCAGTATTAACAAGACACTACAGCCGGGAGGCAAAGAAGAGCACCCAGATCTGCTGGCCAGGGAACATAGAACAAAATAGATACACAGGTGACCCTGCTGTTTCCACATAGGCATCACATTTGACTTCATTAATATTTACCTTTCATAATTCTGAAAGAAATAGCTTATACTAAAATAAATCATTGCTTAATATCCTATGAGAAAGGACAAAGTGAACAACTGGACCATTTAAAATATTCCTTTGTTGGCGATGTACATATTATTTTAATAATGTTATGTCTATATGTGCAATATTCAGTTGCGTGCATTTAGAATTTGATTATCAAACTAAACCCATGCTCTTTACTGACAAGTAGAAAGAAATATTTAACATATGCCTGCATGTTTTTCCCTATAGAAACAGCTGCAGTACTAATAATTTATCCAATAGTCACATAACTGTATTACATGCTAACATCAGAAGTCCCAAGTAGTAAAACGGACATTTAATGATCAGAGATGACTGTTGGTAACTGTGACATAGGAATCATTATGGAAAGTTGGATAAGATCTGATGAACTGATGCAACATATTAAAGGTTAGAAGGCTTTTTTCATCTTCATGGTCTTTAACAAAACAGAGGTGGACAGAATATGTGTTAATTTAGGATCCTATTAAAGTTATTGAAGAAAGTGTTTAGCAGCCTTGATAAAAAGACTGATTGTCCCAGCCTTACCCTGCTAATAAGTCACAATTAATGCATTTTGCATCAACAGACCTTCTTCATGTAAGTCCAGAGACTTATTACAATTTGTGGACTATTTAAATACAGTTGATAGTATAAACAAAATACTAGTGGGTGATGCCAATTTATCTAAAATAGATGACATAGAGAAGGAAATTATAATGAAATCAGACAATCTTAACCTCCTGTGTTAAAAAAAAAATCACACAGATCATTGATAGATCTTATAGATTTATAGGTGTGTACTAGGCTAACAAGCACAAGGGCCTTTTATGCCTAGCCATGCATCCCAAATCACTAACAAGTTGTGGTACCTTTGATAAGTATAAGCAGGGGCTTGGGAGATGAAACATTTACAAGCAGAGGCCTGGGAGAGGAACCATTTACAGGCAGCCTGTGTCCAAATCTAGTATGAATTCCCTGTTCCCCATCCAATTGTCCAAGTTACACTTGAACTGGTATACATACCTGTCTCTTCAGCATAGTTCAACCAGCGCCCCACCCCCTCTGCTGAAAAAAAAAAAGCACTTCTCTGTAATAAGTCAATCCACATATATTGTAAGCAAGTAAGCAATGATTGGGTTATTGCAATTAAATATATGACCCTCCCACTATTCTTCCATTGAGGAGAAAAAAAAACGGACATTCCTTCTGTTATAGGTGGTTTCTGGGCTATTGACCCAAAGGTCTTTATAAGCCTAGCTGTGTGTGTCCAATATAATACTATAGAAATCTAATATAAAGGATCTTGCTTAAACTTGAGATCTTAGCAAAGACTGATAATATCTAGGAGGGTCATAGGTGAAATTCACAGTAGGAATTTATGGTTTCCCATCCAGTCATCCAGGCTAAACTTAAACAGGGTCATAGAAGGGCTTTGTTTGATGTGAACTGGTAGCCTATCCCAGAGGAGTGGCAATCTCTGGGAGACATATCTGTCTCTCCAGCAGGTCCTATTTATGTAGCAGGCGAGGTTAAGGTCCCTGGAGCAGGTGACCCTTGTCCTATTTGACTTGTAGGTTTGCAGTATTTTTATTAGGTTTGGATCCGAGATTGCTCTGTAGGCCAAGTACAAGTATTTTCTACTTATTCTGTACACTGCTGAGTACAGTGACAGTGACTTCAGTCTGTCAGTGTATGACATGTGCAGGAGACCCTGAATTTTCTTGGTTTGAAATCTCTGAGGTCTCTCAAGTTGCTGCAGGTGCCTAATAAGATACATACCAAAGGGAGCACTGTACTCATTTATTGGCCCGATGAGGTTCAAGTACATATTTTGGTCTTGAGACAATGCCTTTGCTAATGAAGTGTACAATGCAGAATGCCTTCCTTACCACAGTAGACACATGGTGGTCATAGTTTAGGCTACAGTCAACATACGTTCCCAAGTCTCTTACTACTGATTTGTTACTTAGGGCATTATTATTTATATGATAGTCTACAGGGATACTGTTTTTACTGAAGGGGATGATATACATTTTTTTTTGCATTGAGTTTGAATCCATGGCTTTGGCAGCAATCACTGGTTTGTGTAAGCCCCTCTTGCAGTATAGTGACATCATTTGGGGATTCAGTGATTGCATCTAATTTGCAGTCATCAGCAAACTTAGCCATTGCCCCTCTGTTTTGGCCTGAACTTCTGAGAAGTATATTCCAAATGACTGGAGGCCCAGCACTGACCCCTGTGGAACCCCACTGCTGACAGGTCTGCTGATTGAGTTAGAGTCCCCAACCTTGACTAAGTGTGATCTGTCAGTGAGCCAGTTAGCAACCCACCTGATGACATAAGGGTTGATATTCAACTAGAAGAGTTTATCAATGATGTCCAAATGTGGGATTGTGTTGAAGGCCTTGTCTAAGTCAAGGTAGGCTGCATGCACAGATTTGACTTCATCTATGGTTCTGGTGAAATTTTCAAAGAAGTCCACCAGGTTTAACAGGCATGACCTACTTTTGACAAAACCTAACTATGTTGGAAGGTGTTTGCAGTTCACTTAGATCCTTATTTATAAGGTCCATGATGATTTATTCCATGGCTAAGCTTATGGGTCTGTAGTTCCCAGGGTCTGTTGCTTTCCCCCCTTTATGAAGGGGGATGACAGTTGCTGTTTTCCATTCAGCAGGGACAAAACTAGTACTCAGGCTGCGGTTAAAGAGAGTACTTAATGGAGTTGCTAACTCATGTTTTAGACCATTTAAAACATAACCTGAGATGTCACGTGGTCCCATAGAGGCTGTGCTTTTGGCCTTGGAGAGAAAATTAATGACTTGCTCTTCAGAGTTGCAAGGTGGGGGAGATGTAGAGGGAATGCTTTGTGGAATGTTTGGAGGGGATAGGGGGTTGAAATTTTCACCAAACCTGTCAGCTAATAGATTAACTATTTTTGCACTATCTGTGTGATGCCATCCACAGCTAGTTCAGCACATGTCTGAGTCCTACCATTTAGGTTACAGATAGCTGAAGAATATCTTACGGTAATCCTTAGCTATGGTTGCTAATTTTTTTTTTTGAAGTTGCCCTTAAAGGATTTTACAAGATGTCTTATTTGCTTATTCAAACAGAGGAGGGTGTTCTAGTTTTGGGACCTTTCTTTTTTTATTCTTAGGCAACTTCTTCCTCTTGTTGTATAACTTATTAATGCTAGATGTCCACCAAGGAGGCTTGTTTTTTTCTTGATGATCTTGTTTTGATCCTGTCAGGTACTGCTGTGTCAATACATTTGTATCAGTGTTTGTACAGGGCATTTGTGTATACCTTAGTATAGTTGTCAATGTCATCTGTGAGAACAGGATCTTTGAAATTATTTATGCCATCCCTAGCTTTGGTGACATTTTTTAGCCTGATTTCACCTAAGAGGGGGTTCAGGTGTTATACCTACTTCAAATGTGACTGAATTGTGATCAGATGTTACCAGTGAGGGTCATATACTTGTGGTGGTACAAAGGTCACCCATGTTGGTGAGGACCAGGTTGAGAATATTTGAGCCCCTTGTGGGCTGCAAACTATTTGTTCCAGGGCATTAGTGTTAACAAAGTCCAGAAATCTTTGTGCAAGCATGTTGGTACTCATATAAGTTTCCCAGTCAATGGAGGGATAGTTAAACTCGCCCATGACTAGGAGTGTTTGGTTACTATTTCATTGACTCATGGAGGTCCAAGTAAACAGAATGGGTATCTTGGCTCATTGAAGGGGGCCTATAGCTAACAAGAACTTGAAGGGGGTTCTTACCCACAGTTAGTTGAACTTGGAGTTACTCAATGGAGTTATCTTTGATGAAGATAGATACTTCTCCTCCTTTGGTTCTCATATGTTCATTTTGCGGTCTGAAAGTGTGGAAGGCATTGTAGCCTTGCAATGCTGGGGTATGCTGTGCAGCCCTGAACCAGGTTTCTGTGACTGCACAGATGTCAACATCCTCCAGGGAGAGAAGTGCTTCCAGAGAGTGCAGTTTCTGATTTAAACTCTTAGCGTTTAGCAGCATAACCTTTAATTATTTTCTGAGCTATATTTTCACATCAGAAATTTTGCTCGAGACCATGCATAAAAAGGCACTATAGTGAAGGCAAGTGCCTTAGCCAGTAACCAAAAGCTTAGAGGTGACAGGTGAAGACCATCTCTGGCAAAGCAGCATGGTCTATCAACCATGTTATCCCAGGCTGACAGGAACTGGATCCCCTTAGAATGACACCAGAAACTAAGCCAATTGGTGAAGTCAATCATTTTTGTTTATATTATGGTATCATCCTAGGTGAGGGTAGAATGCTGTTGAAGGCTAGGGGCGTACCTGCCTGGGACACATATTCAGAGAGCTCAATCATGTCTCTCTTCATATAGTCCAGTGAGGTACATCTCAAGTCATTCACATCAACATGAACTATAATGGAGTCATAATAGTACTTATTGTTGAGAGACTTGAGTGCATGTGTGATCTGATGGATCCTAGCACCCAGTAGACAGCTGACTGTAACCTTCTTCTTGTCCAGCCTGGTGAGTGGAGCATGTGTGTGTCACACAATGGAGTCACTATGACTAAATGATTTAGTTTGGATGTACTTTGTCTTATGGGCTTATTTGGTGAGACACTGGTGCTTGCGTTTTTATGTGTATTGAGTGCTGTAGATGCTGTATCAGGTGTAGCATGTTTGTGTTTGTAAGGTCTCTGATGTTTAGGTAGGTTTCTGGTGAATACCTCCATGTATGATGGCTTATGTGTTGAGTGCATGGTTTGCGTAGGAGGTGTAGTATATGAGCTGACAACCTGTTCAGTGTTACTGTTCTGCTTTTCTGTTCACAAGAGAGCAAGCATTCAAGATTCTTAGTGTAGATGCATCTCTCCCAAATTGTACTTGGATGATTTAGGAGTAGAGGGTGGTCAGTGTGCATGAAGCAATTGCTACACTGCCTCAGGATCCCATGTCAATCAGGCTGGTAGGAGAAATGGAGGGAAACTGACCACCCATAATACTAGGTTAAATCCTGTTTTCACAGTGGGGAAAGAAAATGGAGGAATGTGGTATAACTGGGTGCTCTAAATGAGGTTTATACTAATGGAGGGCTGTATAAAGGGTGTATACTAGTGGGGGTTCTCTAAATGGTATGAGACTGTTGTAGATTTGGTGGTTTTGGGACTGTTTAAGGGGCAAAAGTGCAATTGAGGTGCTCTCTGAGCAGCAAAGTGCAATTTAGGGACTTCTCGGCTGGATCAAGGGCAGCTACTAAGGGAAAATTTATCTACTGAAGTTTTTGGGTGTATAACCACCAGTGGTTACCCCCACTGCATGGTAGTGTGCAATGGTGCATGGAGGTGCACTACTGATAAACAAATAAATACAGCAGAGCAGTGGCTGGTCACCTAACTCTGTGGAGCTGTGATAAAACAGTGAGCAAACTGAATGAAATAATTTAACCAAAACAAAAGCTCAAAACTGAGCACTGTGCCAGCAACCTTCTATCAGATGAGTCCTAATTGCACTCTCCTGCCACAAGGGTGCCAGAGGGCGGGGGGGGGGGGGGGCTCTCCAACAAAAGATAGCCTGATTTACTGCTCAATTTAACAAACAGAACCAGATTAATCAGGTCTAAATCTAATGTATGCTACAGCAGACAAAATGTACAACAAATCAGCAAGAACAGTTTTAAAAAATCAGCACTATAGCTAAAAATACAGTTTAAAGTGCAAAATACAGTATACAATTGTACTTATGGTTAGCAGAATACAAAAGATTCCTTGGATTGCACAGATAAATATTTTGAATAGTAATATTTTAGATCGTCTGTGTTAAGTCACCCCATTGTCTGTCACTTATGATTTTTATCATCTCTACTACAAAGTGATCATTATTTCATATACTATGTTCATAGGTTCATAGGTAGGTACTAGGCTATCGGCCCAAGGGCCTATGTAAGCCGATCCAGCAAGGTACCATAGCTTATGCCACCGAAGAAAGTTATTTTCGTGGTCACTGTCCAGCAGAGACACAGAAGTGATCCCCAGGGTGTATTTCCTATTTCCCATCCACTCATCAAGATTTTTCTTGAATAGTGCTAATGAAGAACTTTGCTTGACATAGATGGGTAGCTTGTTCCAGAATATAGGAAGTCTCTGGGACAGGAATCCATCCCTCCAGCATGTCCTGTTTATTGTGGTGACAAGGTTTAGGTCCCTAGAGCATGTAGCTTGGAGTGATTGGGATTTCTTTACGTGTAGCATGTCCAACAGCTCTGGGTTTGTCGTAGCTTTATATGTTAGGCAGAGATCACCTCGGAGTAGGCGATATGCTATGGAGTAAAGCTGGAGTTTTTTGAGGCGGTCAGTGTAGACCATTTGTTTGAGGCCAGTAATCCTCTTTGTGAGGTACTTCTGTGGCCTTTCCAGCTGCTGCAGATGTCTTGTGAGGTACATTCCAAAAGGGGAGTTGTACTCTATAATGGGTCTAATGAGTGATGAGTAGAGGGAAACAATGACCACTTTTTTCCTGGATGAGAACCCTTTTATGATGAGGTGTGCCACGTAGAAGGAATTCCTGACTACTGTGGCGATGTGACTATCAAAGGAGAGACTACTGTCCACCTGGGTCCCAAGGTCTCTTATCATGCATTCGGTGTTAAGTAGATTGCTGCCTATGTGGTAGTTCATGGGTACAGAGTTTTTACCAAAGGGGATGGCACTGCACTTTTTGGCATTGAGCTTGAGGCCATGGCTCTGACACCAGGCATCTGTCTCAGTGAGGCCCTTCCGTTGGATGTCCACATCATTTGGGGACTTGACTATGGCTCCTAGTTTGCAGTCATCTGCGAACTTCATCAGCCAGAGGCCTTCTGTGTTAGCCTGTACTTCAGAGAAGTAGATACCAAACAGGAGAGGACCCAGGATGGAACCCTGTGGCACTCCACTTGTCACTGCCTTGAAGTCAGATTTGGAGTCTGCAACTTTTACAGTGTGGGTTCTGTCAGTGAGCCATTTGGCAACCCATCTTGTGACGTAGGGATTTATACCTAGTTTAGTGAGTTTAGCTATAATTCCAGAATGGGGGATGGTGTCGAAAGCCTTGGCAAGGTCAAGATAGGCTGTGTGAACCACCTTACCCTCATCCACAGCTTTGGTGACAGCCTCAAAGAAGTCAATCAGGTTCAGAAGGCATGATCTGCCTTTCACAAATCCGAACTGGGGGGGATCCAGAGTTTGGAGGATACCAATGTCTTTGTTTATGAGTTCCATGATGATACGTTCCATGGCCTTGCAGACCAGGCTCGTCAGGCTAATAGGTCAATAGTTCCCGGGATCAGTGGTGGCTTCCCCTTTGTGGAGTGGGATAACTGTTGCTGTGTGCCATTCAGTGGGCACAAAGCCTGATGCGAGGCTATTATTGAACATGGCGCTTAAGTGGGGAGCAAGTTCATTCCGAAGTTCATGTAAAACGCAGCCTGGGATGTTGTCTGGTCCCATGGATGCTGTGTTTTTGGCTTTAGAGAGTGCAGCTTTTACCTATGTAGTTGTGATTACAGGGACTCTGCATTCTTCCTGTATAGATATGGACCCTTTATGGGATGAGAGGGGGGTAAAGTTAGCACTGAACTGATCTGCCAGGATGTTGGCAATATCAGTTGGTTCTGTAATTTGTCATGCCTTTGTGCTGTAACTCAGAGCAGACTTGGGTGTTGCCATCTAGATCAATGACATAGCTATAGAATGCTTTGCGGTTGTTCTTGGATTTAGTGGTGATTTTGTTTTTGTAGCTAGCTTTAGAGGATCTTATAAGGGATCTCAGCTTCTTATTGAGGCTGACCAGGGAGTTCCTCCACTTATGGGATTTTACTCTCTTTTGCAACAGTTTCTTCCTTCTGTTGTACAGTTTGTTTATGGCAGGGGAACCACCAGATTGGCTTCCTTTTTTTGGACGATAGCGTCTTGGTTCTGTTTGGGATAGCATGATCCATGCACTCGTAGTACTTATAGAGTGCATTTGTGTAGGATTCAGCAGTTGTAACTGTATTGTTCGTCTGCATGGGTGTCATGAAGTTTACCACTTCTATCTTAAGAAGCATGAAGTTGGCTTTGGAGAAATTCTTTACTGTGGTTTCCTTAATGGGGGGTGGGGTCGGGATGTGGATATCAAGCGTGATAAGCTTATGGTCGGATCGGACCAACGAATAATGAATATGGACACACCTCTGCCTTTGGTGTTTCAGGCCAGGTTACACGGCCGAAAAGTGTGGTATGAGTTATAGCCTGGTAGTGCAGGGGTGCTCTCTGGAGCCTTGAACCAGGTCTCAGTCACTGCACAGATATCGATGTTCTCCATTTTAAGGAGTGCCTCGAGTGAGTGCATTTTGAGATTTAGACTTCTAGCATTGAGTAGCATTACCTTCAGTTTTTGTTTGCCTGTTCCTGTTACGGTGGTGAATTTGTTATTTGAACCCTGCCTAAAAAAGGCACTATAGGGGCAGCAAGAGCCTTAGCCAGTATCCGGAATCCCAGGGGCGACAGGTGCAGGTCATCTGTGGCAAAGCATCGTGGTCTGTCGATGTCAATAAGGAAATACAGAAACACTAAGTTAGTAATGTTCCCTACCACCTCTAAAATATACATGGTTTTGAAAATGTACTTCAGCAAAGCCTTTCTGAGACATTTGTAAAGTAGAAATGAAAGCATGAGATAATGGGTGGAAGCACTCAAATAGTATGACTTAGAATACAGAAGGCAAATAAAAAAAAAATAGAGTTATTCAAAAGTCGAACTTACAATTAGTAGCAAGACTGAACAGCCTATAAATAAGAGAGAGTATTGGCCAGGATAACAAAGAAAAATAAAATACAACAGTGTCTGTACTCAGGTTAAACATGCCATGACAAAAGCAATGGCAGCTGAACAGGAGGTAATTGTTTCCAATTTAAAAACACAATCAATGGATTTTCTTTAAATGTATACTAAAACAGCACACAACAAAGAGGGTATGCAAACATATAGCAGTTAATAATAAGGCCAACAAAATATATAGTGCATATGAAGAATGCCTTTACACTGTCATTTGTATAGTATTTTTAGGGTCTCCATTCATATTCTGGGTGGTATTACTTTGAAAAACAGTACAACTGAAAAACATGTTTAATACAAATAATGCACACCACTTATCATGAAGCATACTTCACAAGCGTACCTCATTATGAGGAAGGTACCTCATTTGCGGTCTTAAAAAGTTCATGTTCCTCAAAGTTCCACATTGAAAGGGTCTGTCACACATTCAGTATTAGGAAATTTTTAACTGATATTCATAGTAAATAGAAATGAATCATAATAATTCATTAAAAGACCTTTTTTATAAGTAAAAGGAGCATATTTAAACCATCCTATGGCCTTCCTAGTTGAAGCTGTAAGCCATTAGTATGTGTTCCACATTTTGCCCATTTGTTCCACATTATTAGGGCTACTGTTCCTCATTTTGGAGATGGAAGGTTGAAAGCTATGTTATGAAGTCCTTGAAAATTAACAAAGTAGGGGGGACACAATAGCATTTTCTGTAGGGATTCGCACACCTTGGCCAATGTCTTAGGAAATTTCTTAGTTCATCTTTTTAAAACTGACTCAGAGGAGGCATTAGTTTCAGATGATTAGAAGGAGGCTATCTGAAGATTATCTAGAAAATAAAGGAGAAAAGAGTTTAGTCACAACCTAGAGACCTACGAGCCCCTCGTTTATTGTAGGCACAACAATGGAAAGATTCATATCAGACATGATCATAGAGGAATATTGATATAACAGAGTAGTAAATACAGTTCACAGGATGCTTACAGCATATTTTAAATGCCACATGCTTTTGTATTAATCAGAGTTCGGACTTAATAAGTTTTTCAAACATTCTCTTAGCCTCGAGTTGACTTCTACAGAACAAAACTGTAAACTGACATATACTGAGTAGTATACCTTGAGGCACTGTGCTCTTATTGGACAACAGTAACTCAAGGTACAGTATGCTGCATGGTTTTATTTTGGGATGCTAATTATTAGTGTCTTGAAGTCTGACAGCAGATTATTAGTATTTTATGACAGCAATGTATACTGTATAGCATCAGATTGGGTAAAATAGTCTGTAGCACTGGCGACATTCTTATTCGTCAAACAACATTACATCACAAAACTAAATGGGCTTGTTAAAACAATGTGGTTATTATACATGCAACATTAAAAATATATGAGTTTTGGAAACCATGTCCTAAATGGACTTAACTCAATTGACAATCATTAACTTGATTTGAAGGACTATCCATTTGTAAAGCTCTACAAATACTAGCTGATAAGAAATTGATGTTTTCGTATCATTTACACTCTTATGGAACTGCATCTCTAAAACTCAGTGGGTGCATTAGTAGGTTTATTAAGTACCATAGTCTCATAGTGCTGGTTATATATTTTGTCAAAATAGTACATTCAGAGTTTGACTACTACTTTCCAGTGACTACTACTTTCCAGAGTGATATCCTCAATCAGAATCATTAAGTAAATTGCTGGAGAAATTAAGCAAATGGTTACAAAAGAATTATAAATCTACACCTTATCATACTTGAAAGACTCAAAACATTGAATCTGCTCTCTCTATCCTATAGATAACTTAGGGACTATCTAATTATTGACGACAAAGTTTATAATCTTATGTTTTTGTCCGAATGCTTATGCTCAGATTCCCTAACTCCCATAAAAAGCTAGCACTTCTGAGAAATTGTAAACAGAGTCAGTATGTGACTAGTACATTTTCAGGTAGAGTAGTGACTATATGCAACTCGCTTACAGACTAACTTAAGTATAGCAAAACCAGTGAAACTTTTCAAAGTAAATTAGATGTGTTATGGTGAAAGAAATTTCAGGCTTGACTATAAGAAGCTCACTTAGGACGCATTTCCCAAGCTTATATTTTAATATTCATGTTGATGCTGTCTGAGCTATCGCCAGTTCAAGCAGCTGGAACCTCATTTGAATGTATCAGCTTAAAGAAGGTACCTCAGATGTACAGCAACACCTTATTCTGAGCATCTGTTTCATCATCTCACTATGACTCTAAATACCTGATGTGAGAACAAAGCAGACAGCTTTTTGGTCTAACCAACATCAAGGCTGAGTGTTAAACTATGGTTATGGCAGCACAATTTAACTTGACATGTTAACTTTACTTACAAATATATCAGGCATTGTAGAAATCACCTTTATTTATTAACCAGGAAAGTCCAACTTGGAACAAAGCCAATTTTCAGCAGAGACCCAGGGAAGAAACACTCTACATGCATGTCTTTGTACATGGGCACCTGGAGAAAACCTACATGAATGCAGGAAGGACATGCAGACTTCACACAGAAGGAACCCCAGCCAAGAATTGAACCAGAGAACTTCTTGCTATGAGACAACAACGCTATCACTGCACCACTGTGCCATCCATGAGCCACCACCTTCCCATGAGCCAAGTTATTACTAGGCTTTGTCTGACTTTGTTTTGCAACTTCTTATAACACCAGAAAAATGTTTTTAGAAGCCGAGGAATGCGTGAACAGCTGCACTAATGTTAATGCTCCCTAATTTCAAACACAGTAAATGGTCCAATAAATGTCTGCCTTAAAATGGAAAAAATATTATCATGAAATGTTGCAGTAGTTTCTATAGTTTGTGCTGTCAGCTGTCTACATTAGGCAATTTCTCACTTTTGGCATTTATTTTCAAAGGCAGTGATTTAGCAGCTCTCACTTCAGATAAGGAACATGGAAATAAGTACAATAAATTATTGTACAATCCCTCAGGTATTTGCATGAAATTATACATAATGCATAGTAAAACTAATATGTTTACACTGTGTGATAAGAACTGTCTCATGTTTTTAAAATTGAGTCAGTTTTATTGTGTAACCAGTATCAGGGAGACATATTTGTTAACAGGATACTATACTGTAGCTTTGCTGACAATGCATAGTGGTCTACAGTGATATTTAGAATATTTGGTTACTGTATATTGTGCATTTTGGAATATTTAATTGTTATGCCTGGATAGTTTAGCAGTGACAGATAAAGGCAAGTTGTGACTTGCAAATGAGCTTCATCCCATAGCCTTGAGTCTGTTATTTTACAAGTCTTTACCTGCATACTGTGCAACTGTGAGCAAAACATGCAAACAAACAGTGTTCTTGGAGTAAACATGAAAAATGAGTACCTTGTGGGATTCCCTGATTAAGCAATGAAGAGTAAATAAAAAAGAAGTTATGTACTTACCATAATGTTCCATGTTTGTAGTCCATCTCGTCTATATTCCTGCTGGATGGGTTCGGAGCCGATATTCGGCTCAGATTCGGCCGATACTAAAATTCGAGAGCTTTTACTGGCTCGAGGCTAGCCCCTATCCCATGGTGCCTCACGGCAATTCCCCAGATCTAGTTTGCAAGAAAGCAATGAATACCTATCAGGTAAGAATAAGAAAGAAGCTGTATAAATGCGGCAAAGGATTAGAATATAATCCATTCCAGGTGGACAATAAAGAACAATGTCAGGCAGCACCAAAAAGGGGTCCACCAGATCCCCCAGAAACAGGAAGGGGGTTGGAGGGAGGGACGCAAGAATATAGGCGAGATGGACTACAAACATGGAACGTTATGGTAAGTACATAACTTCTTTATGTTATGTAGTCCTATCTCATTGTAATTCTTGCTGGATGGGACAGCGTTCCTAGCAACTTTATCCCGGGTGGCTCAAGCGAAGAGACTCTTCAGCACAGTGGACCCAAAGGAGGCCAAATCCAATTTGTAATGAGTGACAAAGGTATGAGGTCTTGCCCAGGTAGCTGCTGCACAAATAGTATCAATTGGGAGCCTAGATCTAAAGGCACATGAAGTAGCTACAGCCCTAGTAGAGTGACCTTTAGCTTTTGCAGGTAATTGTCTACCAGCTTGTTGATAAGCAAAGAATATGCAATCCAAAAGCCATTTCGAAAGAGTAATTTTAGAAACAGGCAAGCCTTTCCTTTTGTCAGAAAAGGAAACAAAAAGTTGATCAGATTTCCTGAATTCTTTAGTCCTGTGTATATAAAACCTGAGTATCCTGTGGACATCTAGCTGGTGTAGTCTATACTCTGATTTATTAGAGTGGTTTGGAAAAAACACAGGTAGCTCAATGGTAATATTCAGGTTGTGCTCTGAGAATACCTTAGGAAGAAAGGAAGGGTTTGTCCTGAGATAGACTCTATCCTTGTGAAAGATAATGTAAGGAGGTCAAATAGTTAGAGATTATAGTTCTGAAACTCTCCTAGCAGATGTTATAGCTACCAAGAACAAGGTTTTCCATGATAACAATTTTAAGTCTGACGACGAGGATGGTTCAAAGGGTGCAGACATCAAAGATGAGAGGACTAAGTTTAAGTCCCAGGGTTCTAATAGTTGTTTTATTGGGGGCCTCAGAAGAAGAACTCCTTTTAAGAAAGTTTTACACAGTGGGTGCTGCATGATTGGATTTCCCATGAAACCAAAATGGAAATTGGAAATGGCAGCTAATTGAACTCTAACTGTAGCGGCTGACGCTTCTTCATGAAAAATTGTTGTTAGGAAGGATAAAATGGATTCTAAAGGAGCGGTATATGGATCTAAGCCCCGATTTGTAGCCCAAAGGGAAAATCTTTTCCATTTGCTAGAATATAGTTTCTGAGTGGAAGATTTATGGGATGAAATTAGGATGTGTTTGACCATTGGAGATAAGGGAATACACCTGGCTATATGTGGAATTGGAGCAGCCATGCTGTCAGTTTGAGGGTGTGGATGGAGGGATGGAACTGTGCCGATTGATGAATCAGGAGATCTGGAGATGGGTCCAGAATCCATGGTTCCTCCAAGAGGTAGGGCCACAGGAAAGAAAACCAAACTTGTCAAGGCCAGTAAGGAGCAATGAGGATGAAGGAACTCCTCAACTGTCTTGCTTTCTGTATTACTTTGTGGATGAGTGGAAAAGGAGGAAAGGCATAAAGAAGTCCCGGGGGACAATCGTGAACTACAGCATCCTAGGTGACATCCTCAGATGGGGAATGAGGACAAAGTAGCTGCTGCATTTGGTGTTTAGGTGAGTGGCAAATAGATTGTAGCAAGGCTGGCCCCATTTGTGAAAGATCTGTTTTGCAACCATTGGATTCAGGGACCACTCGTGTGGCATCAGAATTGCTTGGCTGAGTTTGTCCGCTATTACGTTGGATTTCCCCCAGGATATGCATTGCTATCAGGAAGCAGTGAGTATCCATCGCCCATTTCCAAACTCTTAAGGCCTCTCTGCAAAGCAGGTAAGAGTTGGTTCCCCCCTGCTTGTTTATGTACCACACGACAGACATGTTGTCTGACTGAATCGCAATCATCCCAGTGGGAAGAGAGCTGTGAAGTGCTTGCAACACATATAGCACCTCTCTCATCTCCAGAACATTGATGTGCAAGTGGTTCTTGTGGTTCTGCCAAGTACCTTGGACTGTCATTCCCAGATAATGCCCTTCCCACCCTATCTGGGAAGTGTCCATGGTCAAAACTGCTTTCTCTTGGGGAGGAACAAGTGGACGACCTAGGACAAGTTGTTTCATGTATAATCACCATGTCAGATCCTTTTTGCATGCGTTTGTTATTAATATCTGGTGAGACAATGGAAGGTCTTTCATTGACCATTGTGCAAATAGCATCCATTGGAGAATCCTCATATGTAGGCGAGCAAGAGGAACTAATAAGATGGCGGAGGCCATAGTCCCTAGGATTCGAAGGAATATTCTGGCCTGCACTCTTTGTTGGTTTAGTAAGGATCTGACCTGACTGCAGAGAGAATCCACTCTTTCCTGTGTTAGCTTTACTGACATGGTGGTTATGTCTATTTCTGAGCCCAGATATACAATATGCTGCGAGGGAGATAAGACTGACTTTTGCAAGTTGACAGAGATGCCTAGGCTGGCGCACAAGGATAGAGTCTTGTCCCTGGTCCTTATGAGTTGATGCTTGGTGGTAGCAGTGAGGAGCCAGTCGTCTAAGTACAGAAACACCTGGAATCCTTGACATCTCAGCTGAGCCGTTATCACTGCCATGCATTTGGTAAACACTCTGAGGGCTGTAGTGAGGCCAAAGGGCAGTGTTCTGGACTGAAAATGACTGGCTCCCAGCCGGAAGCATAAGTGTCTCCTGGAGCGCCTGTCCATTTTGATGTGGTAGTACGCATCCTAGAGATGGATTGAGCACATCCAGTTGTCTTTCCCGATAAAGGGAAATATCGACTGCAGAGTGACCATTCGGAACTTTTATTTTCTTACATGCTTGTTGAGCCTGCTGAGATCTAGTATTGATCTCCAGTTCCCTGTCTTTTTTGGAACTAAAAAGAATTGAGAGTAAGTTCCAGATCCTACTTGCTCTGCGGGGACTTCTTGGATGACTCTTTTTTGCAGCAAAGTGATGACCTCTGATGTTGCATGGTCTAGTTGGATGGGTGGTATGTCTGGAAGAGACCAGCTTGTTGGGGGTTCATAAATAAAGGGAATCAGGTAACCTCTGGATATTATTGTGTGTACCCAACGATCTTGAGTGATAGTTAGCCAGGTGCTTGGGTACAGTGATATACGACCCCCAACTGCCTCCAGAGATGGACAGTTGGGCAACCCCTCAGGGTCGATGGAAGGGACGATCAGAGAAAGCTTCTCTGTCTCCCTGATGTTGCGGACCTCCTCTGCTGCGAGGGCAGCGTCTTCCATTATATCCTCCCCCTCTGCCTCTGGGGGAGGGTTGACCTTGTGCCTGAGGAAAACCTTTTTGGGATTTGCAGAACCACATTTTCCCTCCTGTATTACCCTTGGGATAGGATCTGAATGGGAGAGAGAAATAGACTCCAATGGCAGATAAGGTTTTTCCTTCCTGCTCGCACCTAGTCAAAGTCTCTTTCACTTGGGGTCCAAAAAGAGATGAACCATCAAAGGGAACGTTAGTAAAGAAAGACTTGAAGGATTCCATAAAATTACAAAGACACATCCACAAATGTCTCCTGAGGGATATTCTTGCTGCGGCTGCCCTGCTCGCTCCATCTGCCGCATATGAGATCAGCCTCATGGAGCAGTTAGCTATGGAAGTAAGGGTGGAGAGCTGCACAGAAACCTTGTCCATGGAACCCAGAGCTACTGAACCCTGGAGGGTATCTCCTTTACTCTTTCAAGAGATCCCTCTGAAGATGAGTAAAATTAATCAGGTAATTCAGCAATCTTAATGTAAATGCCGCTGAAGAAAAAGTACGTTTCCCATACCTATCCATCATCCTGGACTCCTTGTTAGGAGGCTGGATATTAGAAGATGTCTCAGATAATTCCTTCTTGGTGGCCGACGCTACCACCATAACATCAACTGGAACTCCCTTACTAAGGAAAGACTTGTCCTCAGGTGCTGTCATAAATTTGTTTGGCCTCCTCGGGATGGCTTTCACTGAATCTGGAGAGATCCATGCTTTCCACGATATGACCCTCAAAGGTTGGTCATAAGGCAGTGTCACCCAAGAGGTGGAAGGTTGGGAGCCAAAGGCCGCAAGATACACTGATTCATCCTCAGTAGGGTTATAGGTCTTCCAATTACCCCTCTGTCTAAGGATTTCTAGGATATCAGAGAAGGAGACATCCTCAGAGGGGGATCTAGGGGACCTTTCTGATTCCTCTAAATCAGTGTCTGATGTGACAGACTCAGGGGAGTCGACATGTTTCCCCTTACATAGCCTCTTCCGAGGGAGCTCTCCAGTAAGATAATCTGGGGAGGTCTCGAAAGAGGGGGCACCTCCAATGGGGGCTACTTGGGCCTCTGGTTCCTACACTGTGGGGGTGGCAGGGGAAAGAGGTTGCTGCCTGCTGTTGGTGGGATACAGGTTCCAAAGGAATGGCTTTGGCAGAGGATAAAGCCTTCTCTATAGCTTCAAAAGCCTTTCCCCCCCGCTTCAAAGAAGACCTCTGCTCCAAGGGGGTGGATGGTTGACTCCTAGCAAGAGGGAACGGCTCCGAAGCAGAAGTGGGAGCTGAGCTGAGTTGAGCCGAGGCTCCGAGAGGGAGGGTCAGTTCCGACGAGAACCCAGGGTGACTGTCCCCCTCGGAGTCGACATGAGAGCATCGGCCTCCAGAACCCTCAGCTCCAGACTGAGCTGTCGAGGATAGAGTAATTGGTTCTGAGGAAACAGGTTGAATCCCCAGAGCCAAAGGGTCAAAGACAGAGGAACCTGAGGTAATAGGATCCAAGAGCGAAGCAGTCGGAGGAGGAACAGTGATCGGTAAGGGGGTCGGCTCCAAGACCTTTGGGTCTGGAGGGGTCAATTTTCTAGCCAGAGCTGGATCTGAAAGCAACCTCTTCACCACCCTCTCGATGTCCTCATCTGATAGGGTCCTGGAGGATCTGGTGGAGACAGAAGGAGACCTCCTTCTCTCCAAAATAGGAGATGTCAATGTAGGAGATACAGTCTCAATGTCGGGCAAAATCTTTGGAACCGAAGACTCACAAGAGAGAAGAAACTATCAATATAATATCAGATAGAAAAAAGGGTAGAAAGGGAGTAAAAATAGTATAAAATCATTTTACTTAGCCAACGAGCCAGTAAGACACAACCTCGAAGCTTTCGCGGCAAACGAGATCTGGGGAATTGCTGTGAGGCACCATGGGATAGGAGCTAGCCTTGAGCCAGTAAAAGCTCTCGAGCTTTAGTATTGGCAGAGTTGGAGCTGAATATCGGCTCCGAACCCATCCAGCAAGAATTACGGTGAGATAGGACTACATAACATCTATTGTTTAATTGAAATATATGCACTGCAGTATAAAATTACATGTTTTTGTTTACTACAAATTATTTATTTTGGAGATAAGTTAGGACTAAACATACAACTACTTGTATTGTGCATAGAACTTCTTTCCCGATTCAGACTGAGAAATATGTCTATTATGTGAGGTAAGACAACAAGAAAAAAGTTATGGAATTTAGCAAAAAAAAAAGGATTTGGTAGATTTTAAAACATGTAGCAATTATACACAATAATGGGAACATCTTAGGTGACTTTTGTTAAGAGGCTAGGTTAATGCTGTCATATGATAACATGATAACTGTGAACAAAAGTTAAAAAATGAAAAGCTCCTGGTCCACAGTACATAATTAGTAAAGTTTACTTTTAACATTCTGAGAGTCAGGGGTTAATTTTCTCTTACTACTCAACACATCTTCACACAAATGCATATTCCTGTAAGGAGTGGTGGATGATTTGGCAGACAGACACCATAGCCTGTAGCACTCAATAACACTTCTGACTAATGAGCAAAGATTTTTCACTTCTAAAACTTCTCACTCTTGAAAAGTCTGTTTTGTCAGGATAAAAGGCAGGCTTTAAGGGAGGTAAATGTACAATATAAAGTTATGTTTTTGGCTAATCACATGATTGAGAATGTCATTTATGAACAAGCAGAACATACAGTTCACTTTCTTAGATTTAATAATGCATTAATCATGTTTTGAGGTTTGCTTTATACTGATCTGAGGAAAAGGCATTTTCTAAAGAAGTAATAGATATTTTAGAAAATGTATAACAATAAATGCAGTAAGGGGGTTCATTTTCTAACCTGGTAAGGCTCTGAGAGCAATTCCAAATCAGGAGCACAGGAAAACAGTGGCATGTATTTTGCTTAACTTTATTTTTTATGGATCAATTTTTGTGGGTTCAAATAAGGTTGGAAAAGATGGTCCCTAGATTGATCAGAGATCAGCTTACAAAGATTATATATTATGTCTTTGTGTCCATGTGTGTGTGTGTGTGTGTGTGTGTGTGTGTGTGTGTGTGTGTGTGTGTGTGTGTGTGTGTGTGTGCATACAGGGAAAGTGTGAGAGGTTAGTGTGACAACATATGCTTGAAAGCTTATTCTAACAGTATGTATGTGTCTTTGTGTTTGCCCATTGCCTGAAATGACCTGTGGCTGGTATGGGTACAGAGATTATTGAGGTAGAGTATACTGGAAGCACAGTGGCACAGAGAATATAATTGTCTACTCCCAGGAAGTGATTCCCCAGTTCGATTCTCAGCTGGAGTGCCTTCTGTGTGGAATCTGCATGTCCTTCCTGAGTTCACATGCGTTTCCTCTGGGTGCTTTAGTTTCCTCCCACATTCCAAAGACATACAATAAGTGGATTTCACAATCTAAATTGACCATAAGTGTGACTGTGCATGTGAGTGTGTGGTGTGGAAGAACTACTGTGACAAGTCTAGCCACCCAGATGATTGTCACTGTTGAAGCGACACCATGTGCAAAAATGGGAAAAAGGGGTTGTGGATGGATGCATGGAGTGTACTGACACTGGATGTGTATGTGTCAGTGTCTATGTCTGTACAAATGCATGTGTCCGGATGCCTGTTTGAGTTTATCTAGGGAGGTGGATGTGTATATGTTTCCTTATACTTGCCTGTACTACTATTTGGCCAAGAGATATTTTACATCTACCTGAGCTACCACTAACTCAAGAAGAAGAGGCCTCAATTTAATATCTCATCTAAAGGATTAAACAGTCAGGAGTAGAGCACCCCCCATGCTACACTGCAGTGTCAGCAATTTATCTGCCAGATGTGGGAATAGAACCCACACCTTTCTGTTCCAAAGGCAGGTGTGCCACCTGTTGCACCACTGACACTGCAATGATGTTGAGCACTCCAGTTAACTCTTTGACAGTCTCCATAATTAGTGTGCAAGTAAACAAAGTTGAAACACTCTAGTTTGAGACTTGTGGTAGCAGGCAAAATGACACATGACATTTTAAGTTACTGATTGCATTGAAAAGTGCAAGAAAAGCCATTGGTAAATGAGATAACTTCTCAGTTAAAGCCATCAACAACCTACACATCAAATTTTAGGCCAAGACCCTTCTACCCTTCTGTACACTGCGGTCATAATAAGGAATATATATATATATATATATATATATATATATATATAGGTTCGTACTAGGCTACTGGCCCTAGGGCCTATATAAGCCTAGCCAAAATGGTACCCTGGCTTTCGCAACCCAAGAAAATTATTTTCCTATGCCCCTGTCGAGCAGAGCCACAGACGTGATCCCCAGGGTGAATTTCCTATTTCCCATCCAATCATCAAGATTTTTCTTGAAGAGTGCTAATAAGGAGCTTTGTTTGATATAGATAGGTAGTTTGTTCCAGAGTATGGGAAGTCTCTGGGACAGGAATCTATCCCTCCAGCATGTTCTGTTTATTGTGGTGACAAGGTTTAGGTCCCTACAGTGTGTAGCTCAGAGGGATTGGGATTTCTTTAAGTGGAGCATGTCCAACAGCACTGGTTTTGACATAGCTTTGTATGTTAGACAGAAATTGCCTCTGAGTAGGCGATATGTGAATGAATAAAGCTGGAGGTTTTTGAGACGGTCTGCGTAGGGCATCTGTTTGAGACCGGTAATCCTCTTTGTGAGGTGTTTCTGCGGCCTTTCCAGTTGTTGAAGATGTCTTGTAGAGGTACATACCAAAAGGGGCATTGTACTCTATAATGGGTCTAATGAGTGACGAGTAATAGGGAACAATAACCTCTTTTTTTCTGGATGAGAAACCTTTTGTGATGAGGTGTTCCATGTAGAAGGACTTCCTGACTACTGTGGTGATGTGATTATCAAAGGAGAGACTACTGTCCACCTGTGTCCCAAGGTCTCTTATCACACTTTTACTGTTAAGTAGACTACCACCTATGTGGTAGCTCATGGGTACAGAGTTTTTACCAAACGGGATGACAATGCACTTTTTGGTATTGAGCTTGAGGCCATGGCTTTGACACCAGACATTTGTCTCAATGAGGCCCTTTTGTAGGATGTCCGCATCGTTAGGAGTTTCGATTATGGCTCCTAGTTTGCAGTCATCTGTGAACTTCTTTAACCAAAGACCTTCTATGTTAGCCTGTACTTCAGAAAAGTAGATACCAAACAGGAGAGGACCCAGGACTGAACCCTGTGGTACTCCACTTGTCACTGGTCTGTAGTTGGATTTGGAGTCTGCTACTTTCACAGTGTGGGTTCTGTCAGTGAGCCTGTTGGCAACCCATCTTGTGACATAAGGATTTATATCTAGTTTAGTGAGTTTATCTATAATTCCAGAGTAGGAGATGGTGTCAAAAGCCTTGGCGAGATCTAAATAGGCTGTGTGAACCACCTTACCCTCATCTACAGCTTTGTTGACTGCTTCAAAGAAGTCTATCAGGTTTAGGAGACATGATCTGCCTTTTACAAACCTGAAATGGGTGGAGTCCAGAGTTTAGAGATTAGCAATGTCTTTGTTTATAAATTCCATGATGATATGTTCCATGGCCTTGCAGACCAGTCTCATTAGGCTAATGGGGTGGCAGTTCCCGGGGTCCGTGGTGGCTCCCCCTTTGTGGAGTGGGATAACCATTGATGTGCTACATTCAGTGGGCACAAAGCCTGAGGTGAGGTTATGATTGAACATGGTGCTTAGATGGGGTGCCAGTTCATTCTGCAGTTCGTGTAGAACGCAGCCTTGGATGTTGTCAGGTCTCATGGATGCTGTGTTCTTGGCTTTGGAGAGTGTGTTTTTTACCTTTGCAGCCGTGATTACAGGAACTTTGCATTCTTCTGGTATAGAGATGGTCCCTTTAGGGGTTGAGAGGGGGGTAAAGTTAGCACTGAACCTATCTGCCAGGAAGTTGGCAATATCAGTTGGTTCTGCATATTTAGTGCCATTGTGCTCTAACGCAGAGCAGATCTGAGTGTTGCCATTGAGATTCTTGACATAGCTATAGAATGCTTTGTGGTTGTCTTTAGAATCAGTGGTGATTTTGTTTTCATAACTAGCTTTGGAGGATTTTATGAGGGATCTCAGCTTCTAACTGAGGCTGACCAGGGAGTTCTTCCAATCATGGGATTTTACTCTTTTTTGCAACAGTTTCTTTCTTCTGTTGTAGACTTTGTTTACGGCAGGGGACCACCAAATTGGCTTCCTTTTTTTGGAGGATAGCATCTTGGCTCTGTTAGGGATAGCACGATCCATGCACTTGTTTAAGTACTTATACAATGCATTTGTGTAGGATTCAGCAGTCGTACCTTTATTGTCCGTCTGCATGGATATCGTGAAATTTGCCACTTCTGTCTTAAGAAGTGTGAAATTGGCTTTGGAGATATTTTTTAGGGTGGTTTCCCTAATTGGGGGTGGGGATGGGAAGTGGATGTCTAGAGTGATTAGTTTGTGGTTGGATCTGACCAATGAGGAATTGACTTCTGGTGTGGAACACCGGTCACCCATGTTGGTAATGACTAGGTCTAGGATATTGATGACCCTGGTGGGGGTGTTGATAAGTTGATCCAAGGTGTTGGAATTTATGAATTCCAGAAAACGTTGAGCAAAAGAGTTGGTACATGAGTAGTTTTCCCAGTTAATGGTGGGGTAGTTGAAATCGTCCATTATTAGGGTGTTGGGTTGTACCCTAATATTTTCCAGTGTATCAAGAAATGAGGAGTGGGCATCCTGGGGCATGGTGGGGGATCTGTCGCAAGTTACAATTTGGATTGCGGTCTTGCCCAGGTTTAGTTGTACTTGGATAATCTCAGATGGATTATGCTGAGCATCTAGCCTGGATGTGTGGATATCCTTAATGAATATGGACACACCTCCGCCTTTAGTGTTTCGGTCCATATTAGGTGGCCGAAAGGTGTGCTATGAATTATAGCCTGGTAATGCAGGGGTGCTCTCTGGAGCCTTGAACCAGGTCTCTGTCACTGCACAGATGTCGATGTTCTCCATTTTAAGGAGTGTCTTGAGTGAATGCATTTTGGGGTTTAGACTTCTAGCACTGAGTAGCATCACCCTCAAATTTTGCTTGCTTGTACCTGTTACAGTGGTGAATTTGTCATTTGAACCTTGCCTAAAAAAGGCACTATAGGGGTGGCAAGAGCCTTATCCAGTATCCGGAATCCCAAGGGCAACAGATGCAGGCCATCTATGGCAAAGCATCGTGGTCTGTCAATCATGTCATCCCAGGCAGACAGATACTGGATCCACTTAGAATGACACCAGAAGCTTAGCCAATCGTTGAAGTCAATCATGTTGTCCTTGTACTGTGGTATCATTCTGGGTGATGGCAGGATGCTACTCAGGGCTAGGGTCATACCTGCCTGGGCTACAAGATTGGAGAGCTCCTCCATGTCTCTTTTCATATAGTCCAGGGAGGTACGTCTCAGGTCATTCACACCAACATGGACAATGATAGAGTCATAGTTGTACTTGTTGTGGAGTGACCTGAGTGCGTATGTTATGTGGTGGATCCTGGCACCCAACAGGCAGCTGACAGTAACTTTTACCTTGTTTAGCCTGGTGAGTGGAACATAAGTGTGCCATGTGTCATGCTATGTGTCATTTGGGTTGTGTTGGGGGGTGGAGGTTGCATGCGCTTCTGCTTTGCAAGTCTCAGTTGCTTAAGCAGATTTTTATTGAGAGCCTCCGCAAATGTAGGTGTGTGTTTTGTGTTTCTATATGTGTGTTTTGGTGGTGTAGGTTCTGAGGGACTATGTGATGACAGTGGTGTGGTTCAAGTGTTTACCTTCTCCTCTTGACTGTCTAGTCCAGTCTTGAGTGAAGAGAGCTTTACTTCCAGTTTGGCTATATAAGTGCATCTCTCACAGGTTGTATATGTTTATATTTATATAAAATCAGTACATCTCTTTGAAGATCCAAGGTGAATTTACCCCATAGAAACTGTTGTTGGTGTCCCCTCCTTCATCTGTCCTTCCAACAAGACAACATAATTGCCATAGAAAAAGATCCTTAGCTGATATAAAACTTTTTACAATCTGCTTCACTTATACTTGTAGAAAATATACAAAAGATATTGATTCAGGACTTCTTGGTATGAACATTTTTGACAGTATCATTCAAGCTAAATCGTTTTTTCTTATAATATTGTGATTTCAGCTAAACTAAAATAATTAGGTAGGATGGCTTGCTTACAGACAAAAGGCAAATGAAATTCAGTATCTTAATCTTACATTGGGTGTCTATGTTCGTTAGAGCACACCTTATAAGAGTAGCAGAACTGTGTGTGTGTGTGTGTGTGTGTGTGTGTGTGTGTGTGTGTGTGTGTGTGTGTGTGTGTGTGTGTGTGTGTGTGTGTGTGTCTCTCTCTCTCTATCTATCTATCTATCTATTGATCTATCTATCTATCTATCTATCTATCTATCTATGTATCTATGTAGAGATACACACACACACACACACACACACACACACACACACACACACACACACACACACACACACAGCAGAAGTTTGATTGATGTGGCTAATTCTAAAAAGGAATTCATTAACAGCCACAGTATGGTCTGAATGACCCACAAGAAAAAACAGTTTTACTACACTAAGTTCTCCTTTGTGATTCATAGACACATTAGCTGCAATGAAGAAAGACCTCATTACTGAATAATTTGCATGTCTATGAATCACAGTTAACTACTACAAAATACAGATTAGCACTTCCCCTGGTTTATTTATTTATTTATTTTACATTTGTTAATTGGGTTAATCCAGCTGAGCTTCTGGCTCATTTTCAGTGGAGACCTAGGGAGAAAAGCTCCTCAGGAAGTTTAAAAATTTAACAGCAAACCGTTAACAAAATATTTGCAATTATCTGAAAATTACATTAGGTTACAATGTCATACAGAAGGAATAATGCCTTCATAATTCTTGTTAGGTCATATACAGCATGTATACAAAAAATAGCATTGGGATAAAGTGGTTAAAACCAGTAAGACAGAGAGGTTAAAGTTTGTTATGATAGACAGGGGAGGAGAGGAAATTGAGGGAGGGTATAAATGAAAAGAATAGAAGGGAAGGAGATAGTGGGAGAACAATGAATAAAAAAGTGAGGACTGGTGTAGGGAGGGGTATTCGAAGCTGGGGTGGGGTAGTTTCAGGGGGGATGACTACAGTGGCAGGACCATGTTTTTGTTAGGTATCTTCGAGTGGCTAGTTTGAAATGCTTGGTATGGTCAAGGGACCAAATTTCTTGCAAATAAATAAATAAATAAATAACTCCCAAACGCTAAAGGTGGTCTGTCACAAAAACAGTCAATATTGGCAGAAAAAAAGACAGAAAATCCACCCAAGGATGACCAAACAACGAAATTTCTTGGGGTAGTTGGTTCCAAGATGTAGCTGGGTTATAATTATGGAGTAAACATCCTGCTTTGGTTTTGGGTTTATAAATCTGTAGCAAGTCTTTATCTGAGCTGTGTAGTGTCCTGGTCAGGGAATATTTAGATATAATAGATAAAAGGCTAGGGCAGAAAGAGGGCAGATAGAGGATGGAGTGGATAATTTGTAGTTGATGTAGTAGGAGCAGATGGGAGAATTCGAGCCAGTCTAGTTGCTTAAGGGATAAGCAATGGTGAGACTTGTAGGTTTGGTTTGCTGTGAATCTGGCCACCTTATTATAGGTAGTTTCAAGTTTTGTAATGAGTGTGGTGTTAAGGTTTGTGAATAAGTGACAGCTGTAAAGAAGGGTGGGAAGAAGAAATGCACGGGAGAGAGTTATTCTGGCTGTGTTGGTTAAATATCTCTTATTGCGGTAAAGGAGTCCAGGTTTCTGGTGAGTTTTTTTAATAGCATTAGTAATATGGAGATCAAATTTAAGCTGATCATCTATTATGACTCCCAGCAGTTTAGTGCTAGGTTCAGCAGTAAAGATGGTGTTATTGCTTGATAGGATGGTAAATGTGGTTTTGAGACTGGTGAGGCTCTTGAGGAGGAAGAGTAGGAGCTTAGTTTTCTTAGGATTGAGAATTAATTTGTTATCACAAAGCCATGTCTCTATGGTATTGAAAGATGCCTAGGTAGCAGAGTGGAGGTCTGATGGATTATCTGCAATTGTGATGACAGTAGAGTCATCTGCATATTGTACAAGTGTTGAGTGGGGACAAGAGGTGTAAAGTAGATTAGTGAAAATATTAAAGAGCAGTGGCCCAAGTATGGATCCCTGGGGGGACTCCCATTGGCACATTGGGGAGGATAGTGCAGACTGCCATTTAACAGCTTGCTGGTGGTTAGAGAGATAGCTAGAGAACCAGGAAATAGTGGGAGGAGAGAATTTTAAGTAGGAGAGTTTGTCCAAGAGGAGAGGATGGGAGACAGTGTTAAAGGCTTTAGAGAAGTCCAGGAACAGGCATGAGACAAGTTTATTGTTATCTCGGGCAAGAGATACAGTATTGCTGAAGGATATTGGTGCAGTTGTGGTACTATGTTTAGGACGGAATCCATGTTGAGTGTGTGTGTGTGTGTGTGTGTGTGTGTGTGTGTGTGTGTGTGTGTGTGTGTGTGTGTGTGTGTGTGTGTGTGTGTGAGAAGGTTTTCTTGTAGAAGGTACTGCATTACCTGCTTGTGAATGCATTTCTCTAGAATTTTAGAGAGGGAGGAGAGTATAGCAATTGGTCTGAAGTTTGATATATCAAAGGAATTACCGCCTTTGTGAATGGGTAACGTAAAGAATTTTTTCCATATTGCTGGGACATACGATTCAGAGATAGAGTGGTTAATTAGGATGGAAACTGGATAGGCTAGGAGTTCAGCAGCAATCTGTAGGAAATAGGAGGGTAGATTATCAGCTGAGGGGGAGCAGGGTTTGAGTTTGGAGAGTAAGGATTTTATACAGTTGATACAGATTTAAGAGAGAAAGAGTTAGAAGGATTTGGAGGAGAAGTTGAGATTGTGAGATTATTGGCATTCGTCCTGGTGGGAAGATAATTAATTATGGTAGTTATTGAGTCAATAAAATGATTTTTAAATTTAATTTCACTTTCTTCTGGTGTTTTATTTGGGCAAGGGTTTGGAGGGGAAGGGTTTCCTGGATGTAGTATATGATTGATAGTGTAACATAATTTTTTAGGGTCTGATTTTAGGGTAGTAGGAGGGTTAGCATAGAAGTTAATTTTGTCTTTGTTGATAATTTTCTTTATTTGGTTCCTAAAAGTTCTTTATAGGTCTGTAGGACCTATTTAACTGTAGCAGCCATATCATGTAAGCAGGACATCCCTCCTCCCTTCAGTCAGTCTCCCACACAAACAAACACACCACAAATCATGTACCTGTTCCTATTATCAGAACATCTACAATGTCTCCTTTTTTCCTGCCCAGTTAATTTAGTGATGATTACAGTCAGTCCAGAATGCCAGACATTTGAGTTTCACACTTCACATCCTTTAGTAAATACATGCTAATGCAAAAGCTTACAAGATTGAAAGGAATGCCCAACATTTCTCATTCCCTTCTTCTGATACATGACAACATGTTTCAGGCATTGCATGATGCCCTTGCTCCTAAATGTATTTGTAACAAATACTTACTCTACAAATATATCATTTAATGCAGTGGTCTAATACAAATCCATTTTCCCTCTATGTATTTCTGTACTACTTTTTAATAAGTATTTTAAAACAAATCCTTGAAGTCTAGTGTTCCATCCACCCCCTCCAGATTCCTGTTCTGTTTATGTGCCACTTAGACATGAGATATTAGAGTTAGCGTCCAGTGATTCACCTACTCCTGATCCCTGTTCTGTCTATGTGAAGCTCTAGCAGTGACACAACTTTTAAGAATTATGCCTGGTGGCTAGTAGTTCCAGCAACCCAATGTTGCAGGCTCTGTTCATTATTATAGGGAAATGTGGGAGTATGACAGGCACCCCAACCCCACCTCCACACACAAAACAGCCCCCTCCCAACCTGATGGCATTTGGTCACACAGTCAGCCATTCACCCATACACACACACACACACACACACACACACACACACACACACACACACACACACACACACACACACACACACACACACACACCTAATACAACCCTTTGCTACCTCCTAGGCAGACACATAATCATACATAGACTCACACATGCATCCCTTTGCATACATTCACACTTAGACCTCCTAGGCCTGCATCACCTCTAAACTCCCCTGGTACTTACCTCTAATGTTATGGGTGAAAATGGCCTTTTGGCTATGTTCACTACCAAACAAACAAAGAACAGCTGTGCTAATCTATATGGTTGAGTGATTCTATGAATTGCTCAATGTGTATATGCCTTTTTTGAGACAGTGCCAGGGGGGGAGCACATTGCTAATTAGCTTATGCATCTCCCCAGAACTGCCTCATTTTGCATGATGGGAAACTGCTAAAAAGAAGCAGGAGACAGTTTTTCAAAATGCATATATTAAATGCATGCTCAGAATACAGAAACTCTGTCATGCCTTAAGAAATGCTTATGTATTCAGGCAATGCCCACAGTGATGTCCAAAGATGAATTCCAAATGAGGGTACTAAAGATAAGAGTCCAGATGAACTGTTAAGAGACTTACTGATATCAGCACTATAGAATATTCCAGATGTGCAAGAATGTTAAAAAATGCAGCTAGATAGTCAGACTACTCATGAATTAAGAAAGTAGTAAAGGACTTCAACATTATTGACATAACTAATTATTATGGACTAAATTCTAACTGCTATATACCATATGTTTAATGTAATGTAATAATATAATATAATATAATATAATAATAGTAATAATAATAAAAATAATAATAATAACGTGGCATATCTTTTGATAACTACCATTTTGAAAGTTATTAAATCTTTTTTCAAAAATTTGAAATATGAAAATGTATAAAGTGTCTGCATATATTTCTATAATTGCACATTATGTGTAATATGTAATTGTCTACCTCAAAAGACAGGAAAATTCTTTTGAGTCTCACAAATATTAGTGTAACATAACTTGTACATATATTTAAATTATTGGCACCTTTAGTCTCATTCAAAGTCTGAAATGTATCCCATGTTATCTGCTTTCCTGTACATTAATGCACAGTCTGAAAGTAAAAGCTGAGCAAGATGGCAGCATTCAGTTTCTTGTACCTCCTTATTTTTAACACCTTTATTGAATTATCACTTAAGACACAGGCACACATACATTTCTATAAAAGAAAAAGAAAGCATATTAACATATTCCCAGTTGCAAATATTATACATCACATACATTCTTTTGTATAATTATTGTCAATCCAACATTACATAAATTAATCAATATCTGCCTTACTTTAAATCTCACTCCTTCAAAACATTATTCTGCATGTATTTTTCCAACAATGTCCATTTTTCTATGTAATTTGCTCCTACTGTTTTCCAAATATCTGACTCCCCTTTCTTTTACTTGTGTTACAAAATTCAGTACTTCAAATACAATTGTTTTAGACATTGATTTCCATTTTCTAGTAATAGCTTTTTGGCATCTACCAAAATTAAACGTAACAAGGCCTTAACTATGTCTAGTCAATTCAGATCCTAAATCTTAGCTCAAAAAAATCATATCCTTTGTTACACCCCTTTGCCCACCCAATATTTCTGGCAGGGTACTCTAGAGAATTTTTAAAGTCTGTCATTTCATTACACTCCCAAAACGTATGTTCCTAGTTATCTCTTTCTTCCTTATTACACCTCTAACATCTGCCCTCTACCTGATGTAAAATTCCTTTCAGTCTGCTTATGGCATAAAAATCCCTATGGAAACATTTCCAAGCAAAATTCCTAAATCTCCTAGATTTTTTTGCATATTTGGGAGCGATAAATATGTGTCTTGCCATTGTTTCCTTCTTGTATATTCTTAATAATCATATTTTGAATACCAAACAAATTATAGGTTTAAACAGTGGCGGCTGGTGACTTCAAATCACAGGGGGGCTGCAGGAGACAGCTGAATGGGTGGGGTCAAGGGGAGGGGGTGTGGTCAACCAGAAAGGGGAGGAGCTATGCACAAAACCACAAAAAACTAACTTTAATTAAATACGCTGCCCTGGGTGGCAAACCATCATTATGAAAGTCCAATCAAGACAAAAATAAGTGTAGAAGAATAAAAATATTTCAATGCATTGGCTGCATGACAGCTTACTTAATATCTAGATGGAAACAAAAGGTTGTGAGGCATGAAAAAATAAATTACTTTTTAAATACATTACTGGAATGCCAGTCAAAATCAAGTATAAGAAAACCAGAAGCACTCAACTCAAACCACTTCTCCTTGCACTGCAGTTCTAATTATAATATATTCAGCTTTATTAAAGTACCAAGTAACATGCTGAAAGTAGAAATCTATGTGATGCCCCACTTGTAAAAATGTTTCTTATCTAAAAAGACCTGCTGCCTGACAACTTGTTTCATGGGGAAAACATGATAAAAGTAAAAATGAAAAGCAAACAAGAAACAAGCTCAAGATACATTGCTTAAAGGATTACTGTACAGGTTATGGACCACACATGATTGGCATTCTGTTTAGTTTACGGGTAAAGTCTGTAGAGATGACTGGAAGTCTCCAACAAGTGTAATGAGCTTTTTAAAATAATGGAATCTTGTCCTTTAATACCCAAGGCTTATACATTATCTAGTCAAGTATTCTCTGCATGGCAACAACAGAAAGGCTTTCAATGTTGGCAATTCTTTAACAGTATGCTTATTAAAGCTTACTTGCATCTTACGATCTCAGACAAGCTTACCTTATGGTCATTAAAGCATTGCTACTTAAACACAGAGCAACAGGCACTTTGAGTAATAAGCATAAATCTGAGTAATAAGCATAAATCAACAGTACAAAAATATGACAGAAACCAGACCATTCTGCAAAATCAAGGACAGATGAAAAGCCACTGTAGTACTTATGCAGTGTGTCTTCCCCATCCAAGATAGATACAACTACTCCTTGCCTTGCTTGGACACATCCAGAGTCACTACATGGGGGAGTGGGGTGCAACAAGCATGTCACAATTTGAAATCTCTCTGGCTGACTGTGATGGCCCTGACACATTTGTCATATCTCTCAACCTCAAGAGCAAGAAATTTGGACAAAGCCATACACAGAAGTGGGACAAAGGCCCAAAAATAAGGACAATTTTTAAATATTGCTCTAATAAACTTAGAAAGATAATAGAATAGGTCTTGCATTGTTATGAATTTTCTGAAGGGTATAAAATCTGAAACTCAAATGTCTGTCATTTTCTAACTTCAGTCTTTAGTGATTTGTCACTAACTTGCCAAAAAACACAACTTTATGAAAAATGGACCAAAAATGTGATGCAAAAATATAAAATAGACACACAATACAGCTGCTACCTGTCAAAGAAGGGACACTTTAATATTAGTACTGCTACCTTGAGCAGCTGACAAAATAAAAGAATCTACATGCATTTCAAGTAATCTATAACTTTGATTATTACAGTTATTTCTTAATTGTAAACCCTCCATGTTTTCTTCCAAAATTGCTATTTTATGGAGGGATTATTAGGGGGAAGAGCAACATTTTGAGCCAAAAATTGGGGACAGTTGAGAGGTTGGCTATGCCTAATTCTATAAAGCAATTTATTTGCATGTACCTCTCAACCTGTTAATGCAGTAAATCTGAACAAGGCCAAATATATTGGGGGCACATATAAACAGTACTAAAAATTGCTCTTGTATAAATTGAGACAGTTGATAGAACAGCTCTTACTTTAACATGCATTTTTTCTGAAGGTTATGAAGTCTGAAACTTATTATTTAGTGACTTAATTCCTAAATGATTTGCCAGAAAACTACAAATTTTATGAAGAACAAACCAAAAATAAGAAGCAAAAATCTATTCATTCTTTGAAAATCTGGACAGTTGGGAGGTATAGTTCAGCTGGGCCTGTCTGAGTTTGCTGCCCTTCCCCCCTGACAAAATAATGGTTGAATGGAGCCTCTGCAGCCATTCCAATGAACCATTGCTTGGCTATTTCACTCCATTTACCATAAACACTAATGTGCATACTGCTTTACTTCTATGATGAGTTGGACTTCATTTGAAAGTTTTATTTTGTATTTTACAGCACAAACACTAAGTCATCTGTTAAAAGCAATGCAGTCTCACAATGAAAACTTAGCATTAAAACTTCTCTGCCCTTGACACATTCATTGAAACAGCATTGAAACCCACATTCAAAGAAAATACATTTTGCCAGTGGCAGATAAAGATTAATTGTGGGCTGTTTTCAAATCATTGGCCCCTTGCATATGAAACATACATGTGCTCTTTGATACACCTTCATCATTGTACTAAAATTATATTCCTCTACAATACAGTACACTTGTTAGAGGGTGTTTTAAATTTGTTTTGAACATTTTTCCAGTAAGCAATGAAACAAACCATATGCACCCATAATGGCAAAACTGCCCAGTTGAGAACATTTATCATAAAAAAGTCTACTCAGACTTCCACAGTCCACCATTATTAGTAAATATACACAATTCTACAGTCCACCATTATTAGTAAATATGCACAATTCCACAGTCCACCATTATTAGTAAATATGCACAATTCTACAGTCCACCATTATCAGTAAATATGCACAATTCTACAGTCCATTATCAGTAAATATGCACAGTCTCTGAAGTAAGACATCTAAATAATTCCACATTAAAGAAATCTGTAACTAATGAAGTGGTTGCTGCTAGCAATCACCTTTATATTTCATGGTTTCATCGAAAAATAAAGTGTCTGTTGCCCCTCAGGAATAAATTGCCTATATTACATTAAAAAATGATAAGCTAGTAATAATATTGCAAGAGGAAATGGATGGCAAACTGATAACAGACTCATAGTTAATATCTTCACCAAGGAGAACATTCTCAGTACGGCAGCATCCACCCCTTGTGGGAGTAGAACCCACAGCCTTCTGCATCAAAAGCAAGTACACAACCTGTTGTGCTATAGTATTAACTAGGCAAAGCACTAAACTTCTATTCCCCTGCAGCTCTCAGCTCCTTGTAAAATCTACTCAATACTCAACTGCATCTCAACTTCGCAGCTCAAGAAAATGGAAAAAGCCAAAATGTATTGGGGGGGGGGTCAAAAGCCCAAAAACCAGGGACACATTAAATATTGCTTGTATAATCTTGGAAAGTTGCTAGAATAAAATGTTGTGTTGCCACCATACATTTTACTGCCAAGGTCCCTGAGCAAAAAACAGTCAGAGTAACATACCACTATGCCACATCAGCTACTTTGTAAAAGAGAGGAAGACTGAAACTTAAATGGCTATCATTTAGTGAATTCAGTTCTCACCATAGCTGTCAACCTCTTAGTACAAAACACCTGGACAAACCCAGTAATGAGGGAATACAGCCCTCAAACATATTCAGTGAATTCAGTTCTTGCCATAGCTGTCAACCTTAGCACAAAAACCTGGATGAAGCCAATAATGGGGGAATACAGTCCCAAAAATAGGGACAAATTTAAAATATTCATCTTATAAACTTAGAAAATTGCTAGAAAAAAAGGTTGTGCTACTATGTATTCTGAAGAACATGAAGTTTGAAATTCAAATGTCTGTCAATTTTACTGCGGACAGAACAAAAACAATTTTCAGCAGAGACGCAGGGATTAATACTGCAGACACGTCTTTGTAAAATGGTAGGGCACCTGTAAAATGGTAGGGCACCAGAGCAAATCCACACAAACAAAGGGAAGAGATGCAGACTCCACACAGAAGCCACCCCAACCAAGAATCAAACCAGAAAACCTATAGCTGTGAGGCAACAATACTACCACTGCACCATCAAATATGCAAGGAATTAAACATTCAGAAACCTGAAGTCTGAAATTCAAATGCCTGTCAATTTTACTGCGGACAGAACAAAAACAATTTTCAGCAGAGACGCAGGGATTAATACTGCAGACACGTCTTTGTAAAATGGCAGGGCACCAGAGCAAATCCACACAAACACAGGGAGGAGATGCAGACTCCACACAGAAGCCACCCCAACCAAGAATCAAACCAGAAAACCTATAGCTGTGAGGCAACAATACTACCACTGCACCATCAAATCTGCAAGGAATTAAACATTCAGAAACCTGAAGTCTGAAATTCAAATGCCTGTCAATTTTATTTAACATTTGTTAATCAGGACAGTCTGACTTGGAACAAAAAAACAATTTTCAGCAGAGGCCCAGGAAGAAGTAATGCAGACATGTCTTTGTAACATGGGAGGACACAAAAGCAAACCCACACAGGGAGAAGATACGGACCCCCAGCCAAGAATCAAACCGGAGAACCTGCAGCTGTGAGGCAACAATGCTACTACTACACCATCACATATCAAGCATTGCAACATTTACAAACCACAGATATTATGAGGAACAGATCAGATCAAATATGAGGCAAAAATCTGCAATTTTTTTACAAATGGTGGTGGGTAGGGAACTCAGGTCTTTAACACCTGCATACAGGGTACAGGGTTCAAGCCTGAGGTATTCCCTACCACACCACCATGAGCACCTGGGGCATTTACACACACACCAGTAAAAGAAAATGCACCATACACTCAACAGTAAAAGAAAATGCACCACTCAAGAACCTCTTACTGTGAGGCAACAATGCTAACTGTTGCATCACTGCACCACCCTGATAAATTAATGTCATGTGCATCAAGCACATCTCAGTGACCACTGCTTGTTTTTTTTTTTTTCTTTTTCTTTTTTCAGATGGATGCAATGACATTTTTTTCTGCATGATTTTAATATTTCTTGGGTATGAATTTTACTTAAGTGATATGCTTACTGATAAGTTGTTGAGCTGAATGCTGAATATGTTTTGTAAATACCTCTCTGTTGTTTTGATATTGTAGATAAACAGTGGAAAGAATTGGTTGATACAGCTGGAGAAAGTTACTGCTAATGCTTTGTTAATATGCCTGCAGGTAAATTTAGTGCCAATGTCACACTAGAAGCAGTCATTGAAATTCCCAAGTTTCTTCTTCCCCCAATAATACTATGCAGCGTATCTTAATTGCACTCTCGATAAGCTATAAATACCACTTGCATGGGCCCCAACAATATATGTTATCGCGTAGTCAAGCTTAACCACAAAGATGAGGTACGTTTCTGAGTTATCTAAACAGCTGTCCTTAAGCCACTTCCTAAACATGGCCAAACCTCAAATCTAAGGAAATACAGACCCACTAACCTAACAAGCACAATTTCAAAGCCATGGACTGTATTAAATCATGAAATCAGATTCCTAAGCTTCAGTGTAAAAATCTTATCGATCTAGACTTGCACCAATATGGTTTTGTCAGAAGGAGATGATGCTCATTTAAAACTTCTTTAAGGAAGTCACCAAAACTGTAGACAGTGGCCATAACGTTCATATAATGTAAATGTATCTGGACAAGGGCTTTGGCACTATTCTCCTTGCTAGAATTGTAAATAAGCTTTAAGTCCTAAATATCAACCCTTATGTTGTGAGATGGACAGCACACTAGTTAACAGACTGAACATATTTGAAATCCAGGTGTTACATTACTAAAGAAGAATGGTGCCTCATGGTAATCTTTGTGGCTCAGTACTGGGAACCCTTCTGTCCAACATGCCCTTACTTAAATAAACACACAAACACCACAAACATGCGCACACACACACACACACACACCAGTAAAAGAAAATGCACCATACACTCAACAGTAAAAGATAATGCACCATACACTCAACAGTAAAAGATAATGCACCATACACTCAACAGTAAAAGAAAATGCACCATACATTCAACAGTAAAAGAAACTGCACCATGCACTCAACAGTAAAAGAAAATGCACCATACACTCAACAGTAAAAGAAAATGCACCATACACTCAACAGTAAAAGAAAATGCACCATACACTCAACAGTAAAAGAAAATGCACCATACACTCAACAGTAAAAGAAAATGCACCATACATTCAGACACACTTACCTGTCTGTTCTCCATTAGATCCAAACCCCTTGTCCGTTCTCCATTAGATCCAAACCCCTTCCCGCGCAATACTCCAAAGACTCGCGCGAGGATAGTTCAAATCCTTTCCCGACGACAAGACTGCAGCAATTCCCATCTCCGACTGCTGCTGTTGCAGTCCGGCCACGATGTATTCTCCCAGCGTGTCTGTGCACTTTAAAGTGCACAGACGTCTCCTTGCGTTTCCCTATCGGGACTGCCGGACTACCTTGAGCATGCGCATACAGTAGACCAGTAGTCTGGACTACTGCGCATGTGCGAAGTCCGCGAATTTTGAAACTTTGTTTTTTCTATTTTTTTTTTTTATTTTTAGTTCTTTTTGTTTTGAGGGGGCTGCAGTCCGGCAGTCCGATAGCACGGGCCGCCCCTGGGTTTAAATAGAACATTACTTGACTTTCTCTGGACTAACAAGCTAATGGAGAATTGTTGCAACAATATAACATATTGCTATAGGCAGAGGAACCAGGCAGGCCTGCCCTCTTTTCCATTTGTTATTGCTTTATATTTAGAGCCACTGGCAAAGAAAATAAGAGGCTGACAAATTCAGGAGTATAACTGACATACCACTCAACTTTTTAGAGGAAGAAATGTGGACAAAGTGGTAAATAATAGGGGGACAAAGACCCAAAAAGGGACAGTTTTTAAATATTGCTCATACAAACTTAGAAAGTTAATAGAATAGCAGGTTTTGCATTAGCATGAATTTTCTGAAGGGTATGAAGTCTGGAACTCAATTGTCTGTCTAGTTTCTGACTCCAATCCCCAATAATTTGCCAATGTTTTGCCAGAAAACCAAAGTTTTATGAGAAACAACCCAAAAATATGAGGCAAAAATCCAGACAGTTGAGAAGTATGATAATTGGTATGGCAATCCAGAAAAATATATTTCCAGATGATATTATTGTGTGCTTGATACATCCAGAAAATGATATTCCATTGTCATAGAAACTTTTGTGACAGTTTCAATTTTTTTATATAACATAAAGGAACATAAAACACAGACTATAGTAGTAAACTATGTTACCACACATGAATTGGTTCAGCAATACCCATATTTATGGGGACATGATAAGATGAAGAATTTAGGTGTATGGATTAAAAATTATTCTATTACGGCAGCTAAGGACACATGGAAAGAGACTTGGAAAAAGATAATACAAATATTGAGAAACTGGAAGCTGTTAATTAAGGATATGGATAATAAGGTACAAGCAGGGAAAACGTTTCTAGTCCATTTAATGCTATATACATGTCAGGTATACAGGAATTTGCCCCTTATCGTCCAGGATAGTTTCTATCCCATAGAACGTTAAGTGACATGGACATTAAGTGAACACCTTATATTTTGTTTTGTGCTTCACTTAACATCCCTCTGCACAGTGGCTAATCACATTTATGTCTGCTTAGTACAGTATGGATGTAAATGTGGTCAGACATTGTGTGGAAGGGCGTTAAGTGGCGCACACCTGTATGTTTTATCAACAGGTGGAGTAAGGTGGTTTGTGATTAACCAATTTTAAAGGATACCTTAGAGCTAAATAGTTAAGATTCATTTGCATAATACAAGCAGAAGATTACAAATCAAAGTGGAAATAAATTATGTTGATACTGAGAGTGGGGGTGGGGGAATTTGTGAAATTAGGAGAGAGTAGGGTTTTGGATGCAGGACCTTAAGGAGAACAATAATAACTGTACATAATATTATATTTGTAAAGGCACAGAAAGCATTTTGAGAACCAAGTCAACATGGAAATAGAGAAAGGAAATTTTACTAATAGGAAAAACTTCAAGTAGGGACAAAGAAAATAGTCAATAAGAAGCTGGAAAATTATGTAAGATAATTAGGAATGGAACTGAGGTACTGGGAAAAATATTTAGGCTGGGAAGTGTCATAGAGTGGGATGAGGCTAAGCAGAAGTTTAGAGATGGCCTTCACTACAAGAGATTATAGAAGCCTGTAGGCAAAGAGAAAGGGATGTATAGAGTGTCAAATGAAAGACCAGCTCTGGTTGAATTTTAAGTTGAGTCTAGAACACAAGCTGTGGTTTAGAAAGGGTAATTAGTGGGCTTATAAAAGAATGAATAACTATAAGAATATATCAGAAGAGATTAGAAAAGTCTGGGAAGTGAGAATAGAAAAGCAGTACACAAAGGAACAAATGAAGGATATTTGTATGACTTCCAAGTATGCAACAAAATCTAGAAGTTTTAGGATTTTTATATGGAAGTGTTTGCAGAGGTCATTTTATACCACAGTAGATTTCAGAGAACAGGAAGACAGCAAATGTTGAAGGTATGATAGGAAAGAGAGAGGTGCATGTGAACATATTTCTTTGGAATGCAGTGAATTTATAGATTTTAAAAAATGCCTGCAGAGTACTTAGACATGTTGGAGGAGCAAATTATTTTAACTAAGGAAATTATTCTTTTGAGGTAGGATGTAAAAAACTGAATTGCCTAGACATAGTAAGTAAAGAATAATCCACGACCTTGAAGAAAGGAACCGGAACTCTGCTAAAGTCCACAAGGCTGTATTTTTATTTCTGAAGTATTCCAAAAGTCACAGATAAAATCACACAAGCGCTTTCGCTCAGGCAATCCTGAGCTTTATCAAGTGAAAACAAATTGCAGTGTGCAGTAACCTCCATTAAATAGCCTGGCAATTATACAATTAATTAATTAGTAAATCTAGTACAGTTATAGGATTCCGACTAATAAATCAAATTCTATATGAAATGTTATATGGATGGGCATTAAAAATATCTCACGCATATTTTATTGCATGTTTTTATCAGTGTAAAGTAATAATGAAAAAAAAAAAAAAAAAAAATTTTTTAACAATTCACTGACAATCTAAACACATCTTTAAGCATATTCTTTAACAATCTACAACCCCAATCAGACTTCAGACTTTTATGTTCTGAAACCTAGGAAACTGGCATTTTAAAATGTTTTTTATGGTTAGTCATTTTTATTTAAGTGCATATGTTATTGCAAACATTTCATTTTTTGAGTTGATATAATGACTAACTTTTTTTAACACCCAACTCTAAAGCACCACACCTTAGTACTAGATTTACTAATTAATTAATTGTATAATTGCCAGGCTATTTAATGGAGGTTACTGCACACTGCAATTTGTTTTCACTTGATAAAGCTCAGGATTGCCTGAGCGAAAGCGCTTGTGTGATTTTATCTGTGACTTTTGGAATACTTCAGAAATAAAAATACAGCCTTGTGGACTTTAGCAGAGTTCCGGTTCCTTTCTTCAAGGTCGTGGATTATTCTTTGCTTGTCTTTGGTTTTTTGTGCATTACTAGACATAGTAAGTCCCTATTAAGATTAATGCTATTGGCCAAATAAGTAATTACTAGAAAATGGAAATTTAAATCTAAACCAGCCATAACTGAATGGTTAAATGATGTAAATGGGATAGACAATTTGGAGGTGGGATCATTAGAAAAGGGTAGAAAGAAACTACATAGAAGTAAATGGATTTGGTGGGAACAATTCCCATAGAATAATGTTCATATGATGAGTGAAATTTCAGAGAAGGCAGGACTTCTGCAATCTACGTAATGTTGAAATAAATGAAAATTGTTAAGAAAGAAACCCTGTATAGTGCATGAAAAGGAACATGTTTTTACAATTTGTTTTCTTTTTTATAACTGTATGTGCACCCATGTCACTATGCAATGTCAGAATATAATAAAGGTGTTATAAAAACACACTGTTGTAGAAATAATTAAGGTGCTGATAATAAGAACATAAACCATAATATTACATAAGGCAGCGTAAGCTATTCAGACCATAAACCCATAGAGACGTGGTCATTTGCCTTTTACTCTGATGTTTGACAGGCAAGAAAATGGATAGGAAAAAAGTTGTAATCCACTGATGTTACAGTGTCAGCTTGCAATGTACCTCTGCACTGCAGAGCACTGTGCCTGAAAGGCATGTAAACTGTACTGTGCATGATTACCACAATAATCACTGGGCAATGTTTGGCTAAAAAACAGAAGGAAAGCTACTTCAATTGAAAAATTAATTTCTTACTGCACATGATTTTGGTAGTAGTGTTAAATTTTAGTTGTAAATTGAATTGGCTGTGCTGAATTTAAAAGGATGCAGAAAAAACTTGTAAACTATGGTGTTGCTGAGCATTGTCTACAAAGAACAATGCTCAGCAGCGCAAATTAAAATAAGGCCTGTAGTTAAGTTTTCAATTAACTTATTTATTAGTGGATTTAGTACAGCCCTTCCTCCCTAATCATCTGAATTAGCATGACATGTTATTTATAATTGCTATTATGGCCAAGCCTGATGAGCTGTAGGTGCTGAAGATCAATATAACTGTCATGTTTTGTCTGCTCCAGTTACCTGTGGCTCCTTAAGGTTTCCTTACTAAATGAGGGAATTACTCGGACTTTGTAAATACATAAATCTGACACAGCAGTAACACATTAGCCAATAACATCACCTTGCTTACAGCTTAACAGTCTTCATTTCTATATATTTTCTCCACACATATCTCTGCAACTTACAGTTCCCATGTCTTCCCTCCTGCTGACCATACCATAACTTCTTCACACCTGCTGACCATACCATAATGTCTTCACTCCTGCTAACCATACCATAACTTCTTCACACCTGCTGACCGTACCATAATGTCTTCACTCTTGCTGACCATACCATAACTTCTTCACACCTGCTGACCATACCACAACTTCTTCAAACCTGCTGTCCATACCATACCTTCTTCACACCTGCTCCCATACCATAACTTCTTCACACCTGCTGACCATACCATAACTTCTTCACTCCCGCTGACCATACCATAACGTCTTCACTCCTGCTAACCATACCATAACTTTTTCACTCCTGCTGACCATACCATAATTTCTTCACAACTGCTAACCGTACCATAATGTCTTCCCTCTTGCTGACCATACCATAACTTCTTCACACCTGCTGACCATACCATAACTTCTTCACTCCCGCTGACCATACCATAATGTCTTCACTCCTGCTAACCATACCATAACTTTTTCACTCCTGCTGACCATACCATAATTTCTTCACACCTGCTGACCGTACCATAATGTCTTCACTCTTGCTGACCATACCATAACTTCTTCACACCTGCTGACCATACCACAACTTCTTCAAACCTGCTGACCATACCATAACTTCTTCACACCTGCTCCCATACCATAACTTTTTCACATCTGCTGACCATACCACTCTTGCATCTTCTGACACCTGCATTTATCTCATAGGAACCCTTTGAAGACCATGCATTGTTGGTTTATATAGGATTGTTTCACATCCTATATGAGCAACAAAGTATGCAGAAAGGCAGTCTTAATTGGAATACTAGCATGGCCAACAATGTATGCTCTTCAAAAACTTGAAAGAACACTGTTATAGATGTTCTTAAGCTTCAGCAGTGAAACATTAGGGCACATGTTATATAGAATTAAGAAGTATGTCTGTATGCAGGTTTCATAGAATGGTACATGCAGTGGGATGTGTTGTCTGACAACAGTGCAACACTTCCTTTACAGTTCAGGGAGATGAGTAACAAGCTTTTGTCTCTATGAGTAGGTTTATGTCATTGTGGCTTGTGAAAATATAGTGGTTTATTTTTATTTATGTATGTATGTATGTATAATCAAGCCATGGTGGTACAGCGGTAGCGTTGTTGCCTCACAGCAAGAGGTTTTCCCATTTGGTTCTCGGCTGGAGCACCTTCTGTGTGGAGTCTGCATGTCCTCCCCGTGGTTGAGTGGCGTTCGAAAGACATGCATGGTTGGGCATCGGGCTGGCACCTCGGCACTGTAAAAATTGACTGCCAATCATTAGTGGGCCGGAGTTCCACTGTGGTGACCCCTAACTGGGAAAAGCCGAAAGAAAAACATGTATGCATTTATTTATTTATTTGTTTGTTTGTTTGTTTATTTTTGCTTAACCTCTGTAACTTTTTGCCATTGGTACCTGGGTAGTGGCTGAAAAGAGTCCCAGCACAAGTACACCCACCTGATTAACAAAGAATGAACAAATGAATGAATGCATATCTACATAAAATCTGGATACCTCTGTAAATAATTCTATAAGAATCTCATGTTCAGCAAAGTTTACATAAGTTTAAATACAATTAATAAAAGTGAACAGAAAATACTATATTAGATGTCTATAAAATGGCTATGTCAAATGTGTTTCATCCATCATTCAGAAAAGAACAGTGATGTTTCATACCACAAATCAAATGCTCCAATATGAAGAACAAATTTGCCCAGGCAGTGAACAACAGATAGTCCTGTTATCTTTTTCATCAGAACTGAATGCCCAATAGCTTTACTGATGTGAACATGTAGATGCTAACACTCCATAATACTGCATAATACTATAGTGTAATAGACACTGAGGATCAGTACTGACCTTCTGGATTAGGAAAACATCCCTTAGTGCTGAATTGTTGATTCCAAATATCCATTTAATGACATCAAACAATCTGGTAGTTTAGAAGGAGGACAGAATCTCTGTGGTAGTGCTTAGGGTGCCTTCTATTTATGCATTAATCAAAAGAAATAAAATGGTTAGTATAAAGGCTGCAACCTGTTAATTTAAGTCCAATTGCATCAGATACTATAAAACTTTTCCTTGTTTCTTTTAGATTTCGTGACTTGGTGGTTGTGTGTGCCCACATCATTCCAATGTGCCAAGTAACACTTCATTTTCAGAAATATTGTTTCTGCAATCAGTCTGGGACTTTAGTAGCTTCATACATGTTTTTGTTAAACTTATGTAGGTATGTCTTTGTTTCCTGGTAAAGAAATGGCACCTCATATGTTGAAATCCCAATCCCTCATAGCCACACGCTCCAGGGATCTAAACCTTGTCATCACAATGAACAAAACATGCTGGAGGGATAGGTTCCTGACCCACAGACTCCCCATACTCTGGAATAGATTGCCCATACATGTCAAGCAGAGTGCCTCCTTGGCCCTCTTCAAAAGGAACCTTGACAATTGGATGGGAGATAGGAAATTTACCTCAGGGATCATGTCAGTCACCCTGCTAGACAGGGGTCCAGGGAAGTAAATATTGTGGGAAGAAATATCCAGGGAATTGTTATGGCTAGACTTGTATAGGCCCTAGGGCCAGTAGCCTTGTAGCAACCTATGAACCTATGAAAACTAAACAAATGAAGTTTCCTATTTAGATTTAAGTATGTATTTCTAAACAGGCATTGACACACAGCACAAAAAGACACATCAGAATGTACAGAAAAGGAATTACTCAAGAACTGAACTCCATGGCATTCACAATAAGAATCAGAAAAAAAAATAAAGAACTCAACTTGAGTAATGTAAACCTATGAAGTAGAAGTGGACCTCAGTGACCTTCTGGCTTTAGTTCCAATAGCCAAGTTTCCCCCATGCATGTTTGTTCAGGATAATGAGGCAGACTGGTTTGTTTAGTTTAGTACCCATCAGTATGTTTCAGGTATGTGCTCATGTATTTCATGACTTAGTCAATGATTGTTCAAAGAAAACAACCAAAGTTTCATTAGAATTTATTTTTATATATGATATGGTTAACTGAGTATTTTTTATGAAAGTAACTGTAAAGGGAATCAGCTGGACAGTCTATTGTTTTTAGGTCATGATTAGTAGATGAGATATTATTTGTTATAGTTCAGAAGAAACGTGTTTGTTGCAAATCTGAGAAACTACTATCTCTGGGAAATAAAATGATTTACTGAATGCATAGTAAGGCAGAAAACAGCTGTTTTCCAGCTTTCAGTAACCATATGTTTGCTTCAAAAAACTAATAAATTATTAATCTGCAATCTTCATTTGAATGTCATTATATTTAAAGGGCAACAGAAATGTAAGTAAATTCACTGATCTTGTATGAACAGACCTTTTGAAATTTAAAAGTGCTGTGTTTTACTAAGAACTTCAGATGGTCCAAGAAAACAGTCTAAACGTTTATTTTTAAATGAAGTACTATGTAATGTTAATGTTCAAACAGTATATAAATACCTATGTCACTAGCTATGAAACACATTTTACAGCATACTGCATATATTGCCATCACTGTTGTTGTTTTATATTCTGAAAATGCCTAATTTACTGTTTAAGACTGGGTGGAAACTAGCATTTCAGTTTAGCAGTTCTGACATAATGTTTATGAATAAGATACAGTGGCAGCTATGGAAGAAGAATCTAAGGATATCAGTTCAAGGATCTCATCTTTAAAAAAACAAACTATAACAAGAACTTGAAACACAGGAAGAAACCCAAAACAAAACCTTCTGACAGTTCTGCTGCGGAGGCCTGTGCATATTATGAGAAAAAAATATCTACCATTTGATGGAGTTTGGTGGGCAAGATGGCAACCATTAGCTGCTTAACCCCAATGTCTGTTGCCTGCTCTGATTGTTTAACCTATTTTATTTTTCCTTCTCAATCATTATTTGTTTCCTGCTCTCTTTAACTATTAATTATTTCATTATTTACAGTTAGTCATATGTCCTTGCGCCAAGTCTTTCTTTAGGCCCTCATTTGCCTCCTTTGTGACCCTGAGCAAGTCACTTAACCAGACAATGTTTGGGAGCAGCTGGGAATTTGGGTAAGGCTAT